>NW_019524663.1:4473-65161 GCF_002814215.2 Seriola lalandi dorsalis | reverse complement strand
AACCCCCCACCCCTCTCTTTCCCCCTTCAGCTACCACTGCTGCTATCACAGCCCCAAAACATTTTCACCCTTAGAGCTCTAAGTCTGAGTGGTTTTCTGTTTACTGTTTGTTTATTCATTTATATATTTTTTTCTGTACATTCTAATTTCCTGTTTTTCTTGTTTTCTATCATCAGATTTTGGTTCAAAGATTTAGGAAGCACTGACTTGTATGTACAGTTTTGGCTACGAGGGGGAAAAAAAAAAAGATTTTATGATATTTTATTTTGCAAATGATTCATTTCCAAGTCATTCTTTTTGAATTTCACTGACTGATCAGTGATAAAAACTTTACACGACGAGGTCACTATAGTCCCACAGTTGGGGAATAGCTTTACTCCCTGAGCTCCAAGTGCCAACTCATCTACCTTCCTTTCACCTGGTTGTCTCGATGCCTCGCTGCTCTCACTCCAAAGCTTGACCTTACCAATTCACATTAACAAGCCTCTGGCGTCATATTAGGTATAGTCTCAGTGATCTGTAATGTGTTTTAAAAATCCAGCCAAAGAGTCAGGTAGAGAAATAAATTAAGAAAATGATTGCAGTCTGTACTTAAGTGGCACCTGGAGTTTGTTAAGGTAACTGAAAATCATTTGCCCTAAATTGTAATCATTATAACAAATGTTGCACTATGGTGAAATACTGGACTTGTGAATGTTGAAACTGAATATATTTTAGGATCAAAGTGATCAAAATATAATCAGGCTTAAGCTGAATGCATTTGCCTCACATTTAAAGCATCTTTTCTAGCTAACCTGCTCACTGGCTGTGTTGTACTTTTCACCTGGCAATGTAATGTTATTGAACTGTCTGTCAGGACATAGTCAGATTTATTGGCAATTATTGGTTAAGCAAATTCAGTACCACAACTCTTTGGATGTCTCTGCCCTTGGCTTCCTGTTTTTCTCTGCCATACCTCGAGCCTTTCATTTCTCTCTATCTTATGTGCTCTCTTTCCTGGTTTCTGAGCCTCCACTTCCAGGCCTATGGCTTCTTTCTCTCCTTCCTTCACTTTTGGCACAGATCTTTTTTCACATTTACTCACCAACCACCTACACCATCACGCAAACCAGGTCGCTTGAGCACATGGATCCAAGGGCACAGTTTACAAATCTGAGGCATGGAATATGAATCCTAGAGCAGGGCTTATAAACCATGAGCACACATTTCTCAACCCAGAGACTACACATTTACACATTGATCATTTTGTCCCCCGCCGTACGTCCGCACATTCTCTAACTTTCTGTAAAGGGCAATCCTCCGCAGTCGTCCGTCTATGTAATGCCTCGTTCTTTGATAGTAGAGGGATGGGCTGGGGGAGGTAGCAGTATTTGGAGTTACTAGTGTTTTCTTTTACACACACACACACACACACACACACACACACACACACACACACACACCTCATGTTTTGACACAAGAATTGTGGGATAAAACATTACCCTCACCAACTTCCTCCTGTCCTTTGCTAATTTTATTTCTCTTCCCCTTCCCTCTCTCCCCTGCATTCCTCACATTACTTTTACTCTCATTCTCTTGTTTTCTCAAGTGTTGGGCCTAATGGATTACCTCAGTATATCTTCCCCATCTAGTCTCTTCCCTCCCTTTTCTCTCCATTCAGCACCTTAGCCTCTTTCTGCTTCCCGTCCACCTTTCTTTCCCTAATTATTGACATAGTATGGAAATTCCAAATCGCTGTCTCTCCCTCAGTCTCCCTTACCTCCTCATTACCTTTTCATTTGAACTTTTCTCTCTCTCTCTCCCTCTCTCCCTCTCCCTCCCTCTCTCTTACTCCCTCTCTCTTACTCCCTCTCCTTCCCTTCCTCTCGTGCTTCCTCTCCCCATTTGTTGACATTGTCGGGTTAGCTTTAATGGATCACCCATGGATATCTGATTCTTGCCTGCACTCCCTGGTTCCTCATCCTCCTCCACCATAATCACTGCCTCCCTAACTCTCTATCCTTCCCTTCTCCGCCTCTTCCTCCTTTACCGTTGCCTTGGAAATACCTTTTCTCTATCCGACCCTCTCTTGAGATTGTTCCCCATCCATCTTTCCCTCTCTCAGTCTCTCTCCACTCTTGAATGTTGACATGAGAGGGGGAGTCTAATAGATCACTGTGAAGCATCTGCACCTGTGTTAAATCTCAGAGGTAATGTGTGTATGTCGTGTGTGTGTGTGTGTGTGTGTGTGTGTGTGTGTGTGTGTGTGTGTGGGTATTTGGTGCATGTGTGCACCCTAGAGAAGCCAATGCGGGCTTTCTGTTCAGCACATCTGTGACCTCTTTTAGTGCTGAGCAACTTCTTCGTTTTGGCTCTCCTTTACTGCCTCTCCTCTCCCCTCTTCTCCTCTCCTCTCCCCTCCTCTCCTCTCCTCCCCCCTCCTCTCCCCCATTTCACCTGCTTCGACTTTTTCTCTCTTCTTTTGCCCTCTTCTTTCTATCACTTATAAAGCTTACATTGCAAAAAAGGAACCATTAACTTTGTGACTTTACTTTAATTTGCAGGGGCGAGCTGTTATAACCACTTATTTTAGTTCTTAAAAAGCTCATGTGCTGAGTGTTGCAAAACAAAGGCTGCCTTATGATATAATGCAAAGACATGACATTTACAGTCACATTCACGAGCACAAATCCCAGGTATGTAAAATAATACTGATGTATCACATGTGCGTGCCATACATCATTCAGTGGAAGTGTACCAAGGTGCAGTGGAGTAGTAGGTTATAAATAGGCCTCTGTAGGCCTGTCCCAGTCCAACTGGGTGTCCTCCTGTGTCCCAGTTCTGTCTGTGTGGGACACCTTGGAGAGTGCGCTGCTATTCCTCACACTCCGCTGCACATTGGGGATTCTTTCTGTTATACACTGAATGTGCCACTTCCACAGTGCCCAACTACATTTTAATTCCTAGTGGTACGACTCTTTCAAGAACATACACTAAGTCCTACTTCTTCTCAAGACCATGGAGGATTCTCTGCTCCTACTCACACATTTAATTCTTCTTCTTTTTTTATCTCTCGCAGTTCACCAGATTATACTGGTATATATGTATATATTTCTCTTTCTCTCTTTCTCTCTTTTTATTTTCATCTGCGCACAAAATGACAGGTCCATGCAAGAATTAGATTGCTGAATTAAAAACATTCATTTTTTTACTAACAGTTCCTTTGTCTAAATCAATGAGCAAAAATCTGCATCAGGTAGGAAGAATGGTATAATATTAAGAGTAGCCTTAAGGGTATTAGCCAGCAACTATGCTTTGTAAATCGTCTCATGAATCGACGCCTATCATCTATGTGTTTTGTGCTTTCATTGTAGATTAAATTAGATTAAATGTGTTCATCGATTTCTGGAAAGATAAATGCACTAACAGCTCTCAAACAGCTGAAAGAAACAACTTAAACTCCAAACTGCTTTTTATCGAAGGTGTCTTTTAGAACATCAGAGTGGGATGATTGTCGATGGCGACCCAGTTATGTCACTGTGGTTAATTGGGTCTTTATGTCACTTGCCTGGATCTAGTTAATTAAGCTGTCAGAGCCTCTGAAATCCCAAGTTGGCATGCACACACATAGGCACTGATGCACCAAGATCCACACACACACACACACACACACACACACTTCACCCACGTACATCCTGTATATATGCGCGCACATGCACAGTGACCTTATTGTAACCTGTACAATCTGCCCAGTCTGCCCAGTCCTGACACATATTGTATTGTAGTGGTGTTGGTGGCTGGAGTAAATTCCCCACAGTAGCTGTGGGCAGCAGGATTGTCCTAATCACCTCCCAAGTGGAGTGAGGATGCGGACAGAAACACCAGGACATATGGCCAATTAAGACAGGGATGTGAAATGGCACCAATAGACTGTGGGTGACTGAAAATCACACTTCACACAATAAATATAATTCACTGGCAAGGTTATTGTTAATAACTGTTCCTGTCTACTGTGTGGACATTGACACTATATTTTAAATATATGCTGGAAACTAATCAATGTCTTGGGGCTGTATTTTACATTTTCTTCTGTTTCTTCTGTCTGCCTACACAGATTGTCTACATCTTATTTTATCCATCAGTCTCTTTGCATAATATCTCTGTGTTGTTTCTTTTGACTTGTGTCTGAGAAACAGTCTCTTGCCACTTTTTTGTGCTTGTTTATTATATTCTTAAATCATGTCTTCAAGTTGGAAACTCAAATGGAGGCTGTTTGTCTCCTGCTCAGTTCTTAAACATCTGAGGTGAACTTCCCTCAGAGATGACGCGCCTGGAAGAGAAGAAAAGAGATGGTATGTCTGTATTTGTATCCTATAGATGCTAACAAGTGAAAAAGAATAAAAAGAAACGGCTGGGACGAAAAAAAACGGAGATGGATTTTGTTTGCTTCAAGGAAGGGGATGACAAATCGTGAAAGTGCAGATAAAAGAAAAGTGTGTTACTATAGAAGTGGTGGGAGTGAGAGGACAATTAGTCCAGAGGTTTTGTTGGCACCAAAGTATAGCCGTTTGTATTTGTTAGAAAGCTTTAAATTGGCAGGTATAGAGGTGCCAAGAAGTGAAGTAAACAAGAGAAGAGTCATGGCAGTGTGGAGGAAGGAGAAAAAACACAAACACACACACACTATTGACTCACTGTAAATCTCTTTTTTTCCAAATCAGTGGTTACTGCTTTTGCTCAAGCAAATAACAGTACTTAAGTAGTGGTGTTAGAAAATGTACATACACAACAGGCTGTTTGCGTACTTTGTCCTGAAGAATAGGCTGTAATGTAAACACAGATGTGAAGGAAGAATACACCTTTGTGTTGTATGAAAACTGTCAAATGAAGTAATAAATGTTGTCTCAGGAGGATCTGTGTAAAAAAGCAAAGTTCCTATTACCTTGTATAGCCTACAGACAGAAATGTATCTTAATGGTATTGAGCAAATCTGATGTGACCAGCTTCCACATTCCTTCGTTCTGCATATAATATGAATGCCATAAGAGAGTGCGTTTGCAGACCTAAAATTTTTATCAATCTGCCTAGGAAATGAATATATGTAAGATAGTTTCTATATTTAGTTTGTCTCTATATTTAGTTTTTTTAGTGTACTTACGCTGCTCTAGGTCCAATTTGCAAAAGAAAACAGGTTGCAGAAATACCACATATCAAAACACACCAGGATTACCATAAATAACAATTATCCCTACAGCTCTGTTGACACTTGAGAGCTGTAGATGAGCATTTCAACCCCTAATGTGTGGATTAGAAATCAAAACACTCCGAAACCACAAAGATCTCTAATTCCATTTGATTTTGCGCAGTCAGTAATGGTTTTAAAAACATTTGGACCTGGGCAGCCTTTTTGTAAAGCAGAGGTCAATCGCTCCCACTACAGTCGGGCGGGTCCGTGTGGTCTGCCACTCTACTCACGGTGACCACCATGAATGAGGAGTAAAGGGACACTTCCTGGTTTACTTTAGTCATTTCTTCTGACACTGATTTCAGTTTTAGTGCTATGTTTATTTGATGCTGAGGGAAACAATCTAAGACAAATTGTTTTTATTTTTTTTCTCCATGATGGTTACTCTCCTGTAATTGTCTGAAACAACAAAGTCCTTTTTGTTCATCTTATCACAATGAGCTAATTGTTTTGTCTAATATCAACGCGCACACACACATACTCACACACTCACACACACACACAATCTTCGCCATATTCGTGCGCGCTGTTGGATTAAATTTCTATTAGCTTTCCTCGATTGAGTTTGAAGATTGTTGATTAGCGAGTAATGGCCTTTGTTACTGCACTAATGAATAGCTTGATTACTATTCTACTTAGCTACACATCAGGAGGTGGGTGGTGTGTGTGTGTGTGTGTGTGTGTGTGTGTGTGTGTGGCATCTGGTGGTATTATTGTCTGATAAACACACACAGACAGTTATAGCCAATTGTCTGGGTTTGTGCCAAGAAAACTGATGGCAACAGAATAGAAAGATAGATGGTCTGCTTTGCCAACACTCATCTCTCATTCTGTCTCTCAACTCTCTCCCTCACTCTGTCTGTGACAATGTCTGTTAATATGTTTTCTCCCACCTGCTTTCTGTTTCTCCTGCCCACTGTCACTTGACTATAGTCTTTTTTTTTTGTAATTCCTCTATCCTTCCACCTCTTTGTCTTCCTCTTCCCTCTCTCATCTGTGCTCCTCCTCTCTCTCTCTCCCTGCTTTAATGTCCTCCTTCCCTCCTTTCTTGTGTATTTCTCTCCCGGTTTATTTAGTGCTGACTGGACTGACCGGGCTCTTGAGAACTGGCTTGGCATGTTTTATTGTGTGTGTGTGTGTGTGTGTGAGGCTTTGTTAATATGTCTGTGCGAGCATACGTGCATGTGTGAGTGCTTGATAATGGAAACAAGCGTGCCAATTACAGTGATGGGTCTCTAGATGCCAGTCAGAGCCAATAATGATGAGTGTGGCACATCTGGTAGTGGTGTATGCTTGTGTGTGTATCAGAGTGTGTGTGTGTGTGTGTGCTGGTGGAGAGGGCAGGGGGCGTGTATAGGAGGGTGTTATGATTGGGAGAGACAGTGGGGCAGTGTTTAAGCTGGATTTATGCTTCTCTGAAGATACATGGAAACGTTTCTGTGAACCTACACATACGCAGACGGATGTTATGGGTAACCGTAGTTCTTGCAGAAGGTCATTAAGTATCACACTAAGCTGCACGTCAAGCAAGCACATTGGTTGGAAGTGGTGTTTGAAAATTCACTGTCATACACTGGTACTTTGATTTAAAAAGAGACCAGGTCATTTGTTGTCCCTATGATGTCTGTTTCTCTATTACACTATCTGCTTGTAGCAAATAAAGATTTTTATGGGTAAGTTTAGGCATTCAAAGCACAGCCAATATTTGGGGAAGATTGCTCTTGGTTAATTATTGAAAAAGTCAAATATCAACTAACCAAAGCACTTTGTTGCCTAAAATTACAGCAAGCAATTTCCCCTGAACACATTTCTATCAACACCAAGTAGTTCATCAAGGAAAATTCTCAGAGACAAGGTTGCACAGGTAGATGTTAAATTACAAGTCAGATGCAGTCTTTTTATTTTTAGTTGTATGAATCAGCATTTGCTTTTCAGGCTAATTCCTCAGGATGATTCAGAGAAAGATTTGCCCTTTTAATTCATAACATTAGAAATAACACTGATAGCATCGGAGCTATGAATGTTCAGCTTCGCCTACTTTACTTAAAAAAAAATAAAAATAAACTTGCACTACAAAGGCCCTGTGATCATTTGATACAAAGAGAACGTCACTCGCTCTAACTCTCTGTCCTTGCCTGTCTTGATTGTCCCTTCACTGTCTCTGTCCTCTGATGTCCAACACCTCGCTCTGGAGTCAAGTAACAAAGCTTGCGGGAGCAGGTGATGGTGGGGGGGGGGGATTATTTAAACACGGACGGCCACATGACGAGCAGTCAGTCCCCGCCCACACAAAGGTAGAGTAATCACTATGAGAGCTCTTTAACCCACTCAACCGTGGTCTTGGATCCAGATAATATAGCTAATCAAGGGGATAATCCTCAGTGACGAACATATTAACACTTCAGTGATTCACAGACACACAAAGACTAGCACACACACACACACACACAAATATATGCAGTACAGCTTGATTTCCCCGTATTTTTTTGATTGCAGAGTCAGATTTTGTCGTAGCTAGTCTGGTTTGTGTTTCGTCACATTCTTATTGTGTATCTGTGTGTTTGCGCCTGCTGCTACTTTGAAAAATTAATGCTGTGATTCAGTGGCAGATTCCATCCATAGAGCCTGTATCTCTGCGCCGTTATCGACTCCCATATGAGACTCTTTGTAGTGGCTCTACAAAGCATGTCATATTTTAGCATTTGTCACAGATATTTCTTTGCTTTGTTATCTCACTTCTTGCTCTGTGGTCTGCCATTTGTTTTGCTTTTGCAAGATTTATACTGCGTTTCTCTTTGTGACACAGTGTGACTGTTTATGATGTTCCCGCTCTCAGTAGCAGATATACGGCAAAGGTTTGCGTTTCAAAACATTTTGTGCTGTTCTCCCGTGCAACAAAAGGGAGTATATATCTCTATATCTTGGCCTACTTTTATCTTGCACAGCATGTGACCAAGCCTTTGTTCACTGCCAAAGTAAGATGCATATCTCAATACATTACACTTTTCTCCTGCCTTGATATTGCACAGCATGAGATGGGACATTTGTCCTTAGGTTGTGACAAAGAGAACATATGGAAGTATTCACATATTTTGAATTTATCACTCCTCACTACATATATGCTTACACACACACACACAGGCACATTGCAATATCCAGACACTACAAGAGAGCCCCTTATCAAGAACTGAGGAAATACAAATCTGCTTTTATCTAGTATTCAGGGGCACAAGGTTTGAAATATACCTGTAGCCAAATTAATGTCTCCGTCATTGTGTCTAGCAGAAAGAAAACATGAACAAAGTGAGTGTGTAATGGATCAGACACAGCCCTTATCTCTTTGAAAAGAAAACCATTTGATTTCTTTGTCTAAAGAAAAAAAAACAATGGACTCTTCTTGAACCTTTTAAAAAAGCCTGTTACAGTTGAAATAGAGGGCAAGGCTACATCTCATGTTTGTGCACATGCAAGTGTGTGTGTGTGTTTATGTGTGTGTATGTGAGTGATGGAGAGAGAGAGAGAGAAGAGATCCTTAAATGCAACCACTGGAAGTATCTTCACACAGGCATGTATAACAACATTATTTCATATCCACACCATGCCAATAAACCAATCGGTTATGGGGGTTGTTTTGTGTGTGTGTGTGTGTGTGTGTGTGTGTGTGTGTGTATGTGTGTGTGTCTGTGCACGTGCAAGTGTGTGTGTCTGTGCACGTGCAAGTGTGTGTGTGTGTGTGTCTCTAGTGGTGTGTGGGTAATGACAGTGAAACAGGTGATGTGGGGGCGAGAGTTAAAATAACAAATACACATTCTCCCCTGGGGTTGGCTTGATCCAATCAGCCACCCTCTGCCATTCACATGCACACAGACACACACACACAGTTACACACTAACACCAGCTGTGGCTAATGATGCGGTGGCAGTGGTAGTATAGCCACCACATGTGGTCTCTTTGTCTGAGCCCAGTAGAGCACACATCAGTCTCACATGCTTCACCCTTCAGACATCATCAAAGTCTGCAGCTATTTTCAGCGCGTCATCGCACAAGAGCTCACAACTAATATTTATAAGCTGCTGGAAAATGTCTGTATTCATGAACTGACTGCTTAAAAAACTGATTACATAAACACATAATACCCTCAATGTAAGCCACTTTTCATAAAACACCAATTGCTGTCAGTTGGACTTTTGATTTATTGTTTGGATGACATAACAATCATTTGTTAAATTGTTGATGTGACAAAAGTTGAATTACACTGACAGGATGTGTCATTAGACAAAAAGACATTTGGTCTGATTCCAGTGGCAAATAACAAATATTTGCTTTTTTATAATGTATGCTGCTTGTTTTAGCAGCAGCAGTAGAAATTGTCAGAGTAAGCAAGTTATAATGCACAAGGTCCCCCAGGTTAATTGGAAATGGAATTCAAATTACTTTTCAAAGGAAGGTAGACATGCTTGTCCTCATTGCTGTTGTGGACTGACAGAAAGTAAATAGTGTTTGGAGGAAGGAAAAAACTAAGATGGAAAGTAAATGGTTGAATATTAAGCATTGAATTTAGGACAAAACGATTAGGATACTGAAGAGATTATAAGAGAATTGACGATGGATGGACAGAACTGTGGATTAGTGGACGAATAGTGTTGATACACATTTTTGTTTATGATATTTAATGATCCAAGTATTGTGGTGTTCAATTGCGATTTCAGAAACAATGTGCATCTATATATTGCACAAATTCTCTTTGTGTTATTTTTTCTCTTATTTGTCTTAATTCAGTTCAATTGTTTTGTGTGTGTGTGTGTGTGTGTGTGTGCGCGCTATACAGCGTTTGTTAACTGAGGTTTAGCTAAATCTTTCGGCCTGTGCTCGCATGATTGTGTTTACACACAGAATGTGTGTGTGTGTGTGTGTGTGTGTGTGTGTGTGTGTGTGTGTGTGTGTTTGATTATTGTGAGAGAAGCTCAGTTTCAAAGAATCAAAGTAAACAGCTACTAGTCTGTTCCTCTCTCTTGAAACACTATGAAACACTTTTTCTTTTTTTCTTAATTTCTGCTCTGTCCATCACTTCTGAAGTTTTATAGCAAGCTTTCAACACATACTCTCTCTCTAATCTTTCTAACTTTGAACTGCATTTGAAACACTGAAACAATATATGTTCACATGCACATCCGTTCTAAAATACACTGAAATGCGAAATGAAGTGAAATGCAAAGGCAGTTGAGTTGAACTGAATATATTTGTCTTGTAACGCGATGTTCTAAAGTAAGTTATAAATCATAAAGCAATAAAATACCACGTAAAATTGTTTTTTTTCGGACTGCAATTGAAGGGGCGTTGATATCATTTCTAATTACTGTTGCAAGATGTAAGTTTGTTTTGGGCTAATAAAGCGAACAATCACCATAATGCACTGCCACAATGAGTGCTGCTGGTTGAAGCTCCTGTGTACAGTTATACAAGTGAATTGATTCATCTCTTACTCATTTTACGAAGACTTTATGATCATCAGGGTGATTTGAAACTAAAAAATGTTTTTCTTAAGAGAAACATTACCCTACTTTTTTTTTCAAATCTGGTTCATGTTGTTATTTCAGCTCTGTTTTTCAGTAAAGGCTTTCTCATTTTTCTCTCTTCTCTCTATTTCTCTAGCTTGAACATGAATAAATAGAGACCAACGTTGTTTTCTTTCACAGCATAACACACATTACATTTGCTTTTGTTTGTGAGAAAGCGCCCTACACTATTTTCTAAGTCTAAAGTACAAGGATAAACTCCTTGCCTGACCATTTGTGCTGTATATGTTCTATGTTTTTGTTTGTTTGTTTGTCATTGCTTTTTTTTTTCTTCAGTATGACCTTTACTTTGTAATAGAAACTGAAAGGTCACACAGCATCTCACTTAAGATTGAAAATTCAGAGCTACAGTGAGCCCCATGACTAAGATGCACCGCAGAATCTCTATAGATCAGAAAGAGCGGCAGGTAGAATAATTGCAAGAGAAGAACGACAACCGAGCTTTAGCAGGCAGTAAACTGAAGAATAACACCGTATTTGCTCTTTTCTGCATCTGAGATTTCCATTTCCTAATGCGAAGGGAGGAGGAAATTAAACAACGTGAATTAAACAACGCGGCTCAGACATTTATGTGCCTGCCATAAAGCTTGGACAGGCTGAATTTATGAGGGTTTGGACCAGTAAATACAGCACTCAGGAAATGTGATTAGGCTCATAAATTGGGCAGTTTCCAGCTGTCCTACCCTTCACCCAAAGTATCTTGCGAAAGCATATGTTTGGGATATTTTCCTTTTCTACACTGCCACCCCTCCATTCTGCGAAGGGTCCACTGTAGACGAGGGTCTTTAAAATTACAACTGTGTGATTTCTGTGAGTTGTTGCATAAACATTTTCCTGAAGCTTAGAGTACTGTTATTATTATTACATCCTACCCCATAAAGTACATTTATTTGCTTGTAAATTTGCAATCGGTAATCTCAATGATTTATTACATAAGAATATTTTTGACAATAAATTATTGGATACTTACATGTGACATTTCCTCAAAGCTTTTCTGTGGGGAACCATTGAAAAACAAGATTACTACAACATCTAACATCCTTACATCCCATCTTTATTTATCTAGAAAGGTTGAAAAACAAGATTATACCAAAACTTCATTCCTTCTCTTTGCTTCTTTTACTCTCTCTCTCTGTCCAACTTTAAACTTTTTTATCTTTTTTTTGTCAGCAATTGCTCTCCGGCTGGATCAGCTGTGAAAACAAGATTATAATGTGAACGTGTCCCTGCTGGCACACAGCTGGCCACCATTGTCGTTAGACATTGATATTTGGTTGAATATAGGTTGCGATGTCGGGTACCAAATTTCAATGTCAGGACAACATTTAATGTCAGCATTAATTTGACGTAGAGTACTGACCACAGCTGACATTGATGTTTTGTTGGTTTTAAGTTGTGTTGTCAAGTCACAACAACAAAATTCAACATCTTCCACATCTCATTCCAACACCATCTTGACATATAAAATACAGACATTCTAGTTGATTAGAAAAGTCCAACATCTGCTAAACATCACAAGATTTCATTCCCAACCACAATTGAATGTCTATCCAACGTTGGAGTCGAAAGAGTCCAACATCTTTCTGGCGTTCCATTGACGTCCCAGCGCCTGCTGGGATAATTTTCCCTCAGCAGTTGATGAATAGTTGTTTATGTGGTTTAATTTGTTTTTGGATTCATGGCAGGAACATACCTTTGCTCTCGAAAATCCGATAAGACATGTAGCTCCATAGTGTCATTACACAATTTACTGTTATCATTTCTCTTTAGCTAAATTTGTAATTTCTCTCTATATATCTGAGGTGCAGAGAAACCTTTACACTGACCTTGTTTTCCCTTCTCTTTGTCTTCCAGGTGGAGTGGTTGAAGAACGAGGAGATAATTGACCCAGCGGAGGACAGGAACTTTTATATCACCATCGACCACAACCTGATCATCAAACAGGCGCGTCTGTCTGACACAGCCAACTACACATGTGTGGCTAAGAATATAGTGGCCAAAAGACGAAGCACCACGGCAACTGTTATTGTTTATGGTAAGTTTATGTGCTCGCGTCTGTGTGTGAACGAGACAGTGCATAGCTAAATATCTCGTCACTACCAGCGTCACTTATTCATTTTAAGTGTATGTGACATATTTTGTGTCTAGTTTCAAATCTTACTGATCTGACACCTTTTTTAAATGCTAGCTGCAGCTACCCAACAATGTCTCTGATCAGCCAAGCCAGCACCCATCTGCCACATGAAATTAGCTCTACTGCCATGCCAACACACTCTCTTTGTGATTGGCCTGATATTCCCACATCACCCTTAACCTCACCCAATTAAAATCCACCAATCACACCCTCGGTTTTAAATTAGAACACTTGGGCTTCCCAAATGTGTGCGCTTTCATCCAAGAGTCCCACCACCAAATGAGTTGTGCAGCATATGGCATGGTAACAGCTGTGAAAAACAACAACAAAAAATAACTTTGAAGAGTGCCTTTCTGAATGGTGTTAGTTTGTTTTGCAGGCAAAGCTTCTCTTGTGCTGTTTTTGCCAAAAACTATGAAGAAAAAGCTTGTTGAGAGGAGGAAAATGCCTCATATGTCTCGCTTTCTCTTTTTTTTTTCCATTTTACCAAATGCCACCCTGACATGAGAGGATAGGAAACATTTTGAGGAGAAACAATGTATAGGAAAACACACACAAAGTACACACAAACAGTGTTCATCTCAAATATACAACTGGCTCTATTCACTAGGAGGAGTGTTTCAATCAAAAATAACTGTGCATGTGTGCGTGTTCTATACAGACGGCGAGAGATGGAGTGGTTTGACACTGATGTATCCTTACAGAAATAGATTGTTCAATCTGTGGTTCAATCTTCTCGGCTCCACAAGGGCCCGGCTGACACTGTTGACAAGGTGAAATAGTAGCGGAAAAAACAGAGGAACATGAGGGGAAAAAATGGAGCAGCCATAGATGGAATGGAGACAGGTGAGGAGAAAGGAGAGGCACAGTGGGAGTAGGCGGGTGAGTGAAGAAGAAAAGAAGAAGGGTGGCAAAAAGTAACTGTACCTGATTTTACTGGGATTTTCTCGATGATGACTCATTTCTAATTGGGAAAGGAGAGTGGGCATTGTCCACCCGGCTGACACAGAGCTGTCGAGAAGCAGCGGAGGAATTTCAACCCACTACACCTCTGCGGATGTCAACTCTCTCTCTCTGGGTGTCCTTGTGACTCATTCTAACGTTGTACCTGATTTCTCTCTCCGTCTCATCTGCTCCCATCTTTGTCTGCAGCCTGCCGCCATATTTTCAATAATACAAAATGATAAAATCATAGACAAGTTTAAATGTGACAGAATGCAGGGAAGAGAAAAAAGGCAAAGAAAGACGTGAGAGGCAAACAGACATGGCTCGTACAACAGTTGCAGCAGGCTATGTGTGTTTGTGCGTACGTGCATGCGTGTGCGCGTGTCTGTGTGTGTGTGGTTTTTGGTGTGCAGGAAAATCCAGCTGTTCTCACTAAACTTCAACAACCAAGCCTCCTGGCATCTGTAAAACACATACTGACTCCATCAAGACAAATGGTTCAGTTAAATCAAACAGCACATTAAAATCAGAGATTTCCCCACTGACGATGACGCCTCTGTGATACAAAAAGACTGAAGAAGATGCACCTTCTGCCATTTAAGTGCTTCATCACTGACCTATTTTGTATAAACATTACAAAACTGAGGTTTTATTAGTATGTCTGCTACAGATTGTTGTTCAGTTGAGTTAAAAACACTTCAGTGCTCCCTCAAGGGGCCCTTTGCTGCAAGGACATTTGCATACACAAATACCCATGAACAAAAAATTCACTCGCATAAAGAAGAAATATAGAAACATCATTCAACACCTCAAAGGCCCCATTATGTCAAAAAGTGTCAAAGTGCATCTATCAGTTTAAATTGACCATTTCTACCGCTGCTGTTTACAAGTACAGTATAATGAGCACAGCCATAAAACCAAAATTCCCTGTGTTTGTTTTACATGCAGGCAATCTAAAATTCACTCCTGATGGACTCAGCTTAAATTGGTGACTGAGGAGCTGTGTGGGGGTTTTAATGATTGTTTCTGCCTTTTTGTTCAGTATTAAGCTGTGCAAGGGATCTTTGTGTTTTGCCAGTAGTTTTAGAGTGTTAGTTTGGAGTTAACACCTTGCAATATGTTTTTGGATGGATATAAACTAGCAAATAAATAAAAAAAATATGAAATGTTTAAAAAAACTACTTACAGTAAAAGAGGGGTAAATGTCAGTTGTTCTTTTGTTTAAATGGCTGATTAACCTTTTACCTCCTAACATAAATAACACCTATCTCATATACACACGACTGAGTACGCAACTGAAACCTTTGGAGATGTGGTGTCTCCAAGATGGTGGGTGTTAAGAGTTATTCATGCACGGAAGGGTCAATGTACTGACTGATCTCTGTTGCCTCAGTGAATGGTGGTTGGTCGACATGGACGGAGTGGTCGGTGTGTAACAGCCGATGTGGTCGAGGCTTCCAGAAACGAACCAGAAGCTGCACTAATCCCGCCCCTCTCAATGGAGGACTGCCCTGTGATGGACAAGCCATCCAAAAACTGTCCTGCACCACACTTTGTACCGGTAATTCTATTCTTTTCTATTGTAATTGAATTAAGTCCAGAGAAATCTAGTTTATGCGGCCTTGGTGCAGTGCTTTTGGTATATGCTAATTAATGACATTATCCTTGGCCTCATCACTTTTCTTTCACGTCTATTCTTGTGTTTCTCATTCCCTCGGCTCCTTCCATCCTCACCCTCTAGTGGATGGTGTGTGGACAGAGTGGAGTAAGTGGTCGGCCTGTGGGACAGAGTGTACCCAGTGGAGGAGGAGGGAGTGCAACAACCCAGCTCCTAAAAACGGAGGAAAGGACTGCGAGGGGCTCGTACTCCAGTCTCAGAACTGTACCGACGGACTCTGTATGCAAAGTGAGTTGACAATAACGTTCCTCTCGGAGCTTCAGCATTGATAGAGCTCTTCTAGATGAATTGAAGTTGTGTCATATATCATATCTAACTGTGAAAAATGAGTATGCCAGTTTGAACAAATACCTCACAGTTTCAGCTTCAGGTGACATTTGACCTGAAAGTTAACTGAGCTCAGGTTAGGCAGACCATTGCTCGCATGGTCCAAATTTTAGCCAAAGCATGAGAACCGTATTGAGTGAAATGTCACCTAATAGTTGAATGGGTCAATTTAAACCACTGATAATCCACACCGAGACATCCACAACTCAGTATTTTTATTTTTTAAAATGTAATTAACCCTTCAAAGAGACATCTTAAAGTCTAGAAACTGCAATCTGTAATTTCTTTAAACATATCATTCTTGAAGATGTTAGAATATCAGACTTGATTTATAGACACATTTGCTTTGCCTTCTTTTTCATCTTTCCTTGCTTGTGTCTGCATTTACTTACCTGTGTTGCAGCAAAGTTAGGCAGTTTTCTTCTCTCTGGGCGCCGTCCTTGTTCCTCTTCCCTCTGATCCTCCCCTTCCCATCATCCCCCCTCATCTCACTCTCCTCTCCTCCTGCAAACCCTGCTCTTTGCATCCAATCTCCCATCCTCATTGCTATCTGTTTTTCTTGGCTCTCCCCCTCAGTCCCTCTTGTTTTATGCATTTTTCCAGGAACCTACCTGCACCTCTTTCTCCTTTTTTATAGTGATTTTCTCTTGTTCTGCCTTACACATGCACTTCATTCCGTTATGTACGCTGTGGATGATTGGATGGTTTCTGAATGCTTCATGGTCAATCTGACTTTTCCCTCTTTCTTGTCCATTTCTAAAGTTAAAAAAACCCTGTTTTATAAGGAAACTAATAATAAATATTTATGTGAAACAATCATCCAACCACCACCACCACCAGAATTTCTGACACCAGAAAAAAAACAAGTGTGGTAAATTTTCAAACCGCATGGAAAATGTGGCCTGAGTCATAATGGCGCAAGTATAGCAGCAGCAGTTTTTCCAAGGTGGCGGCAATTATATTTGTTGACTTGTAAGAATAGAGCTTGTTACTCCCTTTGCTCAGAGTAATTGGCGGACAAGCATCTGACGAGAAGAGAGAGAAAGAGAGAGAGAGCGAGAGAGGCCTTTCACAATGAAGAGGACAGAAATGTGAAAAAAAAGAAAGAAAGAAAAGACAAAGAAAACAGTCCTTCTTGAAACAAGTGCACATACACTCGTGCTTATAATTATGCCATCGATTCTCATTAGTCTTTTCTTTCACACAACATGGCGACCAAAGAGGATCATCTGTTTGTCCTAATAAAAAATGAATTCTATAAGGAGCATTCTTTGGAGTTGAAGTTGAAATTGACCCGGACTTGATGCACTCATTGGAAAATAATTGCACTTAGAAAAAAAAAATCTTTTTGCAACTTGCAACATGCTTTAAAAAGTACGGCTGTGTTTAACCTTCCATCTGCTGAGACACTCCTGCAGTCCCTCATAGTCATGTATAAAGACATTTTTGGGCTGCTGCCACCATATTTATGTAAATTTTATTTTGACCTTTATTGTGCCAGGATGGTCTCTTGAGATTGTTTTTCCATAGATTCATGGTGGAAATTGCAAATAAATTCAACCAAAGCGTGTGAATAGTTACATATATGTCCCTTCGATCCCAGAACATGCTGTCATGCATTCACCAAATTGATAAAACAGCTTTTATGAGGTTCTATATGATGCCCTCAATACTTGGATTCAGTTGCAAAAATACTTGTTTTTTAGGGTGTGAGCTTTGATGTGACAGTTATTGGTGATCTTAAAGATTTTTGTGATCATGTGATTTGTAGGTTGTGTTGTCTGTGTTTTATTGTCGCTAATTGTGGCTTGGGCTCTCATTATTTAATAATATAAAAAGTAAATAAATTAGTCACAAGCACTCCGTCATGAGTTCTGTTCATAGAGAATATACTTTATCAGTGAGTACAAAGCCTAACGCTGAGTGAGCCGTTACTTGTGTGAGGGACTTACCTCTGCAGCCAGGGGGGAGTGGGTACTAGTGATGATTTAATAGATGGTCCTCATCATGAGCTATGGAATAATATTATATAATCCCTCAAAAAGCCTTTCCCGTAGGTTCGTTATTGACAGAATTTACTGTATATGCAGAGCGCTGCCCACTCCCCACACGATGTATTATATACCGTGTCTCTGATCCATCAGGAGGATTCCCTCAGGCCTGTGAGGTACGACCTCAGAATCTGGGATGAAATCTAGAGACTATAGAGACGTATAGATTTAGGCTCATTTCCCCTGATTGATTTTCTGTCTTTTAAATGACTCCACAGACATGGTTTTATGTCAGCACTAATGTTTCAACTGTTTCCTGTAGCATTAGCAGGAATCCATGGACTGTGTGTGTCTGTGTGTTGCTGTGTGTGGTCGTCAGAGGGGCTTTCTGCATGCAGAGCATTTTATAGGTAGAGTATATCTGAAAGGCTTGAAATGACTCCTGTATTATTCTTCTATTTGGTGTATGAATGATGGCTCTTTTACAGTCTGGTCTTTACACAGACAGAAAATGGGTCTTTGGTTGTGGTACCCAGATTGGGCCGTGACACTGACATTTTGAAGTTGTTTGCCATCAGTGACACCCTAAACTATTTCCTCGTTTAGCGTAGAGAACAGGAACAGAAAACTCCAGCTTTGGATACTTGTTTCTTCTGTTTAAGTCCATTATGTTTTTAGGCTCTGCTTAACAAGAGTAAGTAAACAAAATTTTAAAAATGTATGGCAGTGGCTAGATGCTGGCAGTGGTAACTTAGGATTTCAGGCTTTTGAATGAACTGATAATGCACTGTCAACATAGAGGGGGAGTTAATGTTTTAGATGGTGCTCTGTAATTGACTTTGTGCTCAAAAAGCACTTCACTCTACTCTCTCTCTTTTATTCTTTCTCATTCTCTCTCCACCAACACCCCCCCATCTCCTCCACAGTCTCTTGCTGCCTTTTTTTCTAAAGTTGTCCTGTTAAATCCTGAGAGGTAGAAATCCATTCGACCTCATGTCTGCCCTGCATGGAGTGCCTCCTCTCTTTTTGTGTTTATGTGTTTATCTGCGAGTTATATCAGTGTGAGCCAGTATGTGTGTCCATGTGTGTGTCTGTTTGTGGCAGAAGTTGTAGGTCTTTCAGGGTTTTTTTTTTTTTCTTCTTTTAGAGTTGTTAGTGTTTTATATGTTTTGGCCTGTTGACATTTTTCTGACACATCGATCAAGATACTTGGAACAGATTCAGTCAGAGCTCCACTGTGTGTCATCCTTGAGAACATGACATTTCACTCTCTACCTACTCTTTGTGTGTGTGTGTGTGTGTGTGTGTGTGTGTGTGTGTGTGTGTGTGTGTGCATGTGCTTTTGTGTGTGTGTGTGTGTGTTGCATGCGTACATACATAACATTGCTGCTAGAGCAAAAAATAAATGAATCTTGTGTGGTCTCTAAAATAACAGTAATCATTAGAGATACTGGTTGTTATGTAACTTTAGTGTTTGTTGTATCATACAAAACGATTAGCAGTATCAGCAGGTACAACAGAGCATCAGACAAGCCATCTGCCCATTGAAAGCTCTGTTCTTCCGCTTTTTGTTTCTTCTTATTGCAGACTCTAATCGCCTTTGACGTATTATTTCCTGCGCTGTGTTCGCTGTGTTCTGCTTCTCACACATTCTGTCCTAATGTACTGCTCTATCTTTTCTTCCCATAATGCTTATGTTGGCTCTTACTAAATACTTTTACACTTCATTTTACTGCAATCATGTTTTCATATCTATTTGAACAATTGTGTTTTTATTAGAACGAGACAAATCTTTATTATGGCATGCCGCTTACTATCATCACTGAGTCAGACATTAATCAGCATGACATTCGTTAGATGCTATCATGTAAATGCAGTCATTTTTTCGAGTCATTTAATACAAAAGGGAAAAAATCTGATGAAACGGTGCAGCAACATGCTAAGTCACTAAATTACAGTAGAACTTCCTAAGAAATCCCCGAGAGCAATGTAGCCGAGCCCACCTGCAGCACCAAAATCATGTGTGCTGTTTGTTTTTATTTGCACATCACCCCACTTAACCTTGTCAGTGCTTCTCCTTCTTTGCTGTGCCTTCTGCGGTCAGCTGGTCCGGCAAGAAGCTTTTAAGCGCACCATGTTGCCGTGTTGCCTTTATTAATTATACACCACCACTTCAATTATACATTATACATCAGCAGTTTATCTGTGTCATAGACCTCCTGTCTGGCCTGCCTAAGTGGACCACTCAACATGACACAGCGGAAACGGCCTCACAGGCGTCACAGTTTCTATAATTATCTTTTTTTTTCTTTTTTTTTTCTAATTGTTTTTCAGTTTTCAGTTTTTCTTTCAAACATCATTTGTTATTGATTTGTGGACTAAGACAACTATAGTTAATGTACAGCAGACACAAAGAAAGAAACAGTCATATACAGGCCGTGCATTTTTTGTGTTTGTGTCGTGTTATGTTTGTCCCATTTTATTTGACTTTTTTTGTTTTGTTCCTCTCCTTTCCTCCATCCATTCCATCGTCCCCTTCTTTTCCTGTCCCAAGCTTCATTGTTTCAGAAGTCATCTGAGTCCAAAGAAAAGACTGATTTGGGAATCCCATGTAAGTTGATGTTTTTTGTTGTATCTCCATCCATGTTCCTTTTGTCTTCCTCACCTTAGTGTTTCTTTCTTTGATTGAGCGTTGACCTTTGGCTCATTCTTTGCCTTTCATTGTTACATGTCATTTTGAGAGAGAGCACTTTGCTCTTGTCTTATGATCTGTTCCCTTGATGTCCAATCTTTTTGCTGTGCTGATGAAACAAATGTCTTCAAACAGCGGCTTCACTCGTTTTTCATTCTGCTCACCGACAACGGAAGTCTTGGTAGATTAGTCCTTTACACCTGTGCTTGTTTGATGGGAGTAAGAGTTTGCACGACCTGTATACTCGCACTAAATTATTTAAGGTGAATGTTTCTATGAATTTAGATATGTCTGGCTGTATCTGTGTATTTCCTTTTCCTTTCTCTATAATAATGTTATGTATAGTTGACTCTCCAAGCCATTTTACTACAATTTTCTTTGACTTAAACTGGAAAACAGAAAAAAATGAATGCCACTTAGAATTGGTAAGACATGACATCATACAGAAAAGGAAATATCATAAACTAAACTGCAGGTTTTGCCCAGAAGCATAATAAACCTTCTGTTATACATTTCTATTTTATTATTGTTTTTTATGTATCTTTATATTGTACATCTTGTACAGGATGTCTACTAAAACAGTCAGTTTTCCATAATTTAAACTGTGTCAGTGCCAGATCCATGAGTGATGTCTTGAAAATGAATGCACCGTGGTGGTGACAGATTCCTTTTAATTAACTTGATTCTCTCTTTCTTCCTGTCTGATAGCAGTGAATCGATTCAGCACCAGTTCATTTGATTCACAGTTTGTGAGTTTGTTGCAGTTGTGGTCATTTTGGAGAGTAGCCAGTTGGCTTTGAATCGCTGCCCAAACAGGCAATTTGCCTTAGTTCTGAACACTTGCTTTGTGTTTACAAGCGTACTGGTTAACTACGAACTCGGTACGGAGTACGGTGCAACCATGGACACTGACTGAAATTTCTAATCAGTGTTACTGATTTGACCTATTCTCTTTGAAGTCTCCTTCAAATGAATGATTAATTTATCAGACTGGCCCATCACTAATGCTTCATTCGAGAAAGTAAAAAATGATTTACAGAAAGGCACAAGATCACCTGACAAGGGCAGCACCACTTTGAAAGGTATGAGAGCCTCTGAATGAGCAAAAGAGTGAGAAATGATAATAAGGTGTTAAATATATTCAGCTGTTCTTGCTATCCTGCTCTCTTCTCCCTCTCTTTCTTTCCTTTCCATCTCTCGCTGGTACCCGTTGGTTCCTCAAAGTGACATAATGAAGGAGATTTACTATAAACTGTGAGGCAGACAGAATTTGAGAGGTGCAAGAGGGAAAGGACCTTTGCCACTTATTATTACCGTGCCTCCTTACTTCTCTCATTGCAGGAGCTCTCGTTTTATCTTCAAAGCAATCTGTGAGCGTCTGTGATGTGTTCTAATGACTCTCGTTTAGGGCCTGCTGAAGCAGTTTCATCATCCCGGAGTGTTTTGTGAGATGACTGGTCCCAGACAGATACAGATACAGAGGGAGCTAGAGAGGAGATAGAAGCAGTCATAGCTCATTTAACAGATTGTCACTCTGGTTTTAATATTCAAAAATACAGTCGGTAACATGAGCGTTGGGAGGTTGCATGAGTGGCTTAGAGACTCACAAAGCTGATCCTGTTTTCTCAGAGTATGACTACGGATACAGTTTATTTATTTTTTAGATTTAGTCGTAACAGTATAATTTATGAGGCATATTTACCCTGATATTGACACTTGGCCTGATTGGGCCTGTTTATCACTACATTGGCTTGTGACTGAATTTCATGTAGGCTTAATCTTAAATTATACTTTCCGTGTCTGCATAGCTGCAAGTCTCTGTATGACATAAATTAAAGGTGCATAAAACGTGTGTGAAGCTGCCCACCTATAAAAACACCCAGTGCTGTATAAATAGGACTGTGGCGTGCCTGCTGTCCATCTCCTTCTCTGCATTGGAGTATGTTAAGGCCTTAAGTCAGATTACAAATACAATACCAACCTCCCCCATATCTGGTTCGACACCCAATGTTAGCAAAATCAGATTCTGCTTTCTCAGCTGTCAGTTAAGGAAGTAATATGGAAGAGTTTTACTGCTCCATTGCACGACCGTGACCACACTCCATCTGCAGGGAGTTGATATGGTTTTTGATCAATACCAATGGCAAAATAATTATATAGATTTGCTGAGATTTCCAAAACATGGTTCCCATCCCATATTTCCAAGACAGTTTTAAGACAATTCAAGACTACAACCAGGTCTGTGGCTCATTCACACCCACAGCAAAAGTCACTAATGTTTATTACCATTAAGAAACTAATAACAAAACAGTACAATAATTATCACTGTTTTCTTGTGCCATGATTTGTTTGCTCTCTTTTCTGGAAATATGACATAGCTGTTTGTGTCAGTTACAGACCAGCTTAGCTTGAGGGGATGAAAAGGGTGGGAGGAACACAGCTGAGCTATAGATGTGTGTGGAGGGGGACTGCTAGTATTTTATGATTCATATTTGTGGCCAGCAGCCACTGAAAGAGGTCGTAATGTCCCTTTCAGTTACATTGAAAGGCTTGTTTTCAGTCTGTTCATTAAGGAGCTACAGTTGCACTGTATTACACGGCTGTTACACAATGCATGAGATCTGACGGCTTCATATACAGAGTTGTTTGTAGTCATTGAAATACACCTTCTGGCTTTAGTGACTCCATATTTTACTTCTTGGCTCCAACAACCGTCAAGTTTTTTTTCCCTCCCCTCTACAGAGGAGATAAGCATGGACACATTTTCAAATGACTGCTCGCTTTCTCTCTCTCGCTCCCTCTATCTTCCGTTCATCCCTGCCAGTTACTTAGAGCAGATGTGTCTGCCAGGAGTGCAGTATGGGTGGCGTTTGCATGTTGGTGCCAAGAAAGATCAAAAAGGCAGTTGAATGAGTTTCAAGTAGTGATTGTCCACAGCTCTGCTTTGGATGCAGATCACAGAGAAGATAGAGACGAGCTAAGCTGAGTTATCCTTGTTTCCCCCTTCTTTAAATCCTCTCCGTGGCAGATTGGATAGACTTGGAGAGTGACAGAAAGCTCAGCCAATCAATAGACAGCAATCCATGCCGACTGAGGGTGAGCCGGGGCTTCTGTTCTGCTAGCCCGTGTCCGTAATCAACTGCGTGTGCGAGAGAGTGTATGTGTATAATTTCTGCAATTTTCTCAGTCTCAAAGGTTTATGCAACTACACACACATACAGTCACACACACACACACGCTTACCAACTGTATGTGACCATATTTCTGAAGATTTTTTTTTGTAGTAAAAAAGTTAAATAAAGTGCCAATTACAATGTCAATTATTATTGAGACACAGTGTGATGCAGCATCAGTCAGTTCACACACACACAAACAGCCACATGTACACTAGCTCACTCACTTGAGTAGACCGTACGCCCCAATCAAACTGAATTTGGCAGGTGCACAGTGAACACTGGCAAAATCATGTCGATTTTGCAACCGAAAACCATTTGGCGTTGATCAAACATGTACTGTAGGCACAACACAAACACAATATTCAATCTCGTTCTAGTAAGGTAACCCTGTTATGCAAAACTATGACAAATTGCAAAGAATTCTTGCCATGAAAAGAAGGAAAGATGGTAGGTTGTCAAAAATGTAACGCATTTTCCACCCTCACACTTGCCAAATGCCAAACACCAAGATTTCTTAAACCGCCATGGATCAAAAATATAATTAAATCTGTCAAAGAATCTCCAAAAGTGTCGGTTTCTTTTCTTCACTGGGGACTGAAGTTCATAACAAGGGTGTTTAAACCTGTAGTACATGCTGACAGCTGACTGCAAATTGTCATAATTGGACCTGATAGATCAATATGATAATTTTCAGCGTCCTGCTCAAGTTCTTTCAAAATGCATGTTTACATATGTACGTGTCAGCTGTTCTTGCATTTTTTCACACCTGTGGGTGTATCGGTGTTTGTGTGGTGTGTCCTGACCTTTAGAGCAGAACATTCTCTACCCTATAGAGAGTTGTTAGGTAGTACTGGCTGGAACATCACAGACAGGATGTTTGAATGCGTGTCTCTCTCCTCCCAGGTGATTTATCATTTATTCAATTCCTTTCTTGTGTGTCCACTGAAAGGCACATATTTTTAATCTAACTCTAATTTATCCGAGCTCGCGGGTGAGTGCCCCGGACATGAAACTGCTTGTCAGCTACAAGGGAGAAAAAGCGCAGGAGATAGTTGACTTGTGGATAAAAGTTAATACGGATGTGTCCATGTGTGCATGTCTGTCCATGCATTCGTTGTGAGTGTCAGTGTTTGCATGAGTGCTCATAAAAATGAACATAGGTGTGTGTCTATCAGTACTTAGTCAGACTGTGCTCCTTCCTCATTCTATCACTGCAGATTTTGTCATTCCGGCTTCACAGAGCGCAGCCTCGGGCCACACTCGGATACACTCAGAGGTCCAAGCACATTATTCATTCATCTGGGCTTGGTCAAAAGTGCACACCCACGTTCAGTTCCTTTTCCAGCCTCCATCTTGTCAGAAAAAGGCAGCCCATGCTGTAACGCTGTCAGACAGTAAAAGAACATCAGAATTAAAGAATAGGTAGTTTTCAACCAAAGCTGTCTTTTGGTTTTCATGTAGAAGCACAATGAAATGAAAGACCAAAGAATAAGACACATACAGAGTTCAGAGGGGGCTTGAGTGCTCGAGAAAAGCTACAGTTTTTTTTTTCTCTTATTCTAAATTCACTGCCATTTTCTAAATTTTCTGTCTTTGAGTGGTATGAGAGAGACTGAGAAATCAATCCCCCAAAGAAATTGTACTTTGAAAAGTCTATTCAAAAAATAATAAGGATTGAATAACTAATTTTACTTCTCAGTAGCATAACCACTAATTTGCCAAGAAATGATTGGTTCAGTAATATGTGCAGCATTGTGGCTGGTCTTTACTCTTTGCAGTACTTTAATTGTTTTATTATTGTACCTCAATAACAGATAAATGACCATGTGTAATGTTGTTGTTGCTACTACTTAAACAACATTTGTAAATAAAGATGCTAAGAAAAAAGAAAAAAAAAGAAAACATTTGGTATCTACCAGTTGTATGTAGGTTACTCAGGCAGGTAGAAGCTCTAATGGGACATGTTGTTTCCTTCATCTACAAATCAAACAGATGGAGACAGAGAGACAGAGGGAGTCGGAGGGAGAGGCGTGAGCTACGGAGGGAGAGAAGGATCTGAGAGAGATGGGATTTAAACTGATAGACAGTCAAGAAAGGATTTTTAAGCCCACTGGTATAAATCACGTTACACGCAGTACACACACAGGCACATATGTTGAGAACTCAGCAGGCCATAGCCTAGTTAACTTATCCCAAAGTGTCCCAAAACACTCAATGGGAAAATGGGATCAGAAAAAGCAAGTTTGGACGTGATATTTTATCTGGCTGCCTGGCATCCGTAATGTTCTGAAGTTAGACCTTCAAGTTAAAGCAGAGACAAGATAAAGATTCCCTTAATAGATGAGGATGATGATGATGATCATAATTAAGATCAGGGAGTTGGTACTTAAGAGGATTATCCAATTCTGTTCCCCCTTGGCAAGTGCAAGGACCTTGATAACAGGGCAACTTTGTGCAGCAGTGTAGTTAGGGCATTAGGGAATTTAAAGCAATCTTTTCAACAGCATCAAAAGGAAAATACAAAACCAGTACGGGTTAAACTTTGAAGATGTAAAGGTGGTGAACTTAGATTAAGTTTGTGTTAAATGTGATGAACAGATATTTGGCAGCAATTTGAGCTACTGTAATGTGTCAAAGAACTTTGTGAGAAGAGCACAAACTGTGAAACGCAGATCAGAGGTTGTAAACATAATTTATATGAATATTTCATTTCCCGTGCCACGATCGGCTTCATGTCGGCATGACATTTTCACACATTCAAAAGTTCAAGTACTGTAGAGCTCAAATCTAGACAATGGGCAGAGGCTAAGACATTACAACTCTTTGGTTTAGGACTGGAACCATGTTTATCATCTTCTGCTAGATTGTAATTTTGTCTGTAAAATAATGAAAAGTGAAAAATACTCCTCTTAATTTCCCTGGGCCAAAGGTCACATATTCATATGTCTTGCTTTCTGTGACCAGCAGTCCAGCACCCAGCTCTCACCACTTCACTGAGGTTCTTCAAGACAATCACAGAATATATTCACATTTTAGAAGCTGGAACCAGCAAAATATGTGGCATTTTTCAACCACCAAGCATCAAAATAGTTTCTTGTCTAATTAATGAATCAACTAATCCTGTCCAGTATAAGTCATATCATGGTAGAGAAGGAAATTGCTTAGATATTTATTTTTTCTCAAAGTAGAAATCACACTATGCTCCGTATTCATCCATTTCCACCATGTTGATAGTTAATTATTACATATCGTACATTGAATAAGCTTTTTTGTGTTTATTCTACACATATTTGCATCTCAGACATTGGTGATGATAGTGGTTATATCACAAAATACTGTGTCACGAGGGCTTTAGATCACACTATTTCAAAAACCAGAGCCATTTGGTTCATCACGGTCTCAGACTTAATTACGGCGGACATGCTTTGGACATGCCCTCGACATGCTCAGCTCCCCAGAGACACTAGAAGTGGTTCACAGCTCCCTCAAGTGGTAAATGGGTAACTAACACCATCACGAGTGACCTCTCCTCTGTGAATGTGTGTATGTGGGTATCATGCTTCGGCATGTGTGAGCTTGAATGTTTGTGCGCCTCATCAAAGGATTCTCTCATGCATAATCAGGTTCATGCCTTTCTGAACTTGTTCTGATGCGACAACAGCAAATCCTTTAGCAAATGACTCGGGCTGTTTGGAGCTAAAAGCCCGTTATCTGCCTCTCAACTTTAAGGGCGGATTAAAAGAAACATTCCTATACTTTTCTTTCGTCTTCCTAATAGCTACAGACAAATCCCCTCCTACTAGCTACAGAGGACATGATTATTCGAGGAATGCTTTAAGTGTGAGACTACTCCAAAAAGTTTCACAGGCGCTTTCATTTTAAATATGTAGGCTTGTTTGTTTTGTTGCTTTGAAGTTCAAGTGCATTGCTGCTGCTTTTTCCCCCGTTTTCCTCTGCTCTGCTGTTATCACCTTCCTCCTCTTTCTTTCCTCTTCTCTCCTGATTTATTGTGCCCTACATGTTTCCTCTCATCTTCCCTGCTTCCTTATTCTCTTTTTAATATGCTTCTTTTATTCTCTTTTTTTAAACTACCCTTACCTCTCTACTCTCCTGTCATCTTATCCATCTATCTCCTCCTTTCCTCTCTACTCTTTTATATTCACTCCTCATCTGCTTGTGTGTCCTCTTCTCTCCACACGTTGGCTTTCCCTCCTATTATTTCCCTCATCTTTCTTCCCCTGTGCTCCTAACTTGTCCCCTCTCATCCTTTCCTCATTTCCTCTGTGAAGCTCATCCTTTTTTTTTTTCCATCTGCATCACCCATCAGTTAAAATTTCCATAGCCCCTTCCTATGTTATAAAATATGGATCATGAATGACAATTCTACCATTGTTCTCACTCAAACACCATTAAAGTCTCAGCCGGATTGAAAAAGAATGTTAGGACCCTTGTAAAATAATTAACAGCCTTATTAAATTTTAAGAGTTGGTACCGTTCTGTTTTTTTATGAAAGGTGTCTCTGCCTCTTTCTACCGCTGTCTAGACAAATTATCATATTACACAAGCTGGAGGGCTGTTTAAAAATTTCATTTGAAATGGAACCTATAGAGATTGTCCTCTGAGTGTGATAGGTGGTCTGAGGTAATAGTGAAATTGTCGAACACAAGTTAAGAATGACAAAGAGCCATATAAAGTGAGTTTGAAATCTGCAATGCCATTCACTTTTGTCTGACATAAAAAAATATTGCTGTATTCTCTGCCAAGAATTATCACTGCTGTAGCTTAGTGGCGTGTTGTGACTTTTACAGATTGGCAAGCAGAGCTGAGCAACTCCCCTGAACTGACACCAAACATATCAAATGGGCAAATATGTAAAAAAAAAAAACTAAAAAAAAACACCTCTATGGTAGTCTTCAAAATATTTACCTTCAACTGACAATAACAAACTCCAGTGACAATGCAGAATTCTGCTATTTCCTCAGTATTGTTAACCTTTCCTGGCCGATCGTCCGGACTGTGGATGGGCGTTGTAGCATTTATTCACTGACAATCAGCCTACAGTGCACATACATTGCACTGCTACGTTCACATACATTGCACTGCTACGTTCACAGCTACACTGCTAACTTCTAACTCTCTGCTCTGGTCACCGGTATTTTTTAAAGGCACAAGTTTAATTTTCACACACATCTACTCGTGCATATAATGCATGCAATGTCATAACTGATCTCAGAACAGTGGAAGATGAGTAAAGGACAGCTTGACCATAGACATATACACATAGCACATTTTCGCTGTAGCTAGACACCCGTCAAAGATCACAGGATCATCCTCGATCAGCATGAGTAAACGTCCAAAAAATTCTGCTCCCTTCTCTGCTTGAGAAGCTCCAGCCTTTGTCAACGGGACACAGTCACACCCACGGAAATGACAGAAACTATATGACTGGTAGTCAAGCTAGCTCCCTGAGACAATAGCCTGCTGCTGCTACAAGTGAGCAGTATTACATTACAGAATTCCATGCTGGATGCAAACAGGCATTAGATCCTTTATGGGACAGAACGCTGTTCTGAGAACAGATGTAAGAAAATGGCTTCCAATTCGGGATCCGTAAAAATTGATGTCTGTTTTTAGCTTCAACTGGGCAAGCACTACTTGCCTGGTATGCCCCGACGGCACGCCGCTGTTGTAGTTGTTTATCACCACTTTTCTTTGTGATATACATTTCCTCTTCAGTTGATTTTTTTTGAGCACACTTGGCTCTAACAATAACTGTCTGTGTAACATCGTGTCTGTTCTTTGTGTCCCCTCTAGCTGCTCCGAGTACAGATGATGTGGCGCTGTACGTGGGCATTGTCATCGCAGTGATTATGTGCCTGGTCATCTCTGTCATCGTGGCGCTCTTTGTCTACCGCAAGACACACCGTGACTTTGACTCAGTCATCATTGACACCTCAGCACTCAATGGAGGCTTCCAGTCTGTTAATATCAAAACAGCCAGATCAGGTAAGGAATATCACGAGTATGACATTTGATCCAGGGTGGCAGGAATACTCACGTAGAAAGACTGATATCCAGTTTCAAGAATAACTTAACATCAAGTTTAAAAGCAGAGTTTCACTGCCATCTCTGGTTGAATGTTTCAAGCTTGTTGCACCTGTTACACCCAAGTAATGTCATGGAGTACTCGTGTTCATCTCTACTGCAAGGTGAGAAACTAAACCACCAGAAGATTTTCAGGGTCTGTTGAGTTACTCTTTAAACACTGAATTTAAAAGAAAGAAAAGCTACCTAATTCCACTGAAGAAAGTACAGTACATGTTAATGACCAAAGATGTTCTCATACCACAGTTGTATCAGCTGTATTCTACTAACCCTGTAAGGATGCGATATGATTGCTGCCATTGTTGTATGGCATGGCTCAGGATGAACCCTTTGTAAAACATGAACAAATACATGAATTCCATAAATCTGTTTTTGTTTGTTTTTTACAGTGGAAACAGCTTATAGTGATCAGCCTATAAAAATGCTTTTTAATTAATCCGCCTGTAGTGATCAAGTAGTCCACTTACAGTGTTTATTTGGGTCTTTTCATACTTAACAACATATGGAAAAAGAATTTAAAACTTGTAGCCTACTACTGCAAGCTCGGTATGGTAATGGATTAGCTCTTAGACTTGCGTACTGGCCAACTCCCTATTTTTAGCCAGTATCGGAGGCATTTCCAATTCAAGTATTGGAAGCGGAACAACTCCATTAATAACTTTCTTTTTTTTTTTTATTTCGCCTGCACTCCTGTGGGACAGGGGTTTATCACTCAGTAGCTTAAATGCTTTAGTCTGACTAGCCACGTATAGTCAGTGCTCCATAGAGAACACACAGGAAGGTCAGAGCACAGTCTGAAACAAAACAACAACTGCAGGCCTGATGAGGACTCACACTCTCCCAAAGAGAGGAGAGCATAATTCATGTTACTCTTAAATTTTGGCATTACATAATGTACACAACAATAGATCGATACGTAAATATGGATATATCTATGGACAGATACATTAGATTGACAGGTGGATAATAAACAACAGATGTGAACATCCCTCTATGGAAACAACTACGTGCTCCGTCCACTTTGAGGCTTTGATGCCAGTCTCATTTTGTTTCTTTCCTTGGCCGCCGGCTGTCAGTTTTTGCTGGTTTGGATTAATCTCTGTCTCTAACAGAGACCACTCTCTTCCATCAAGAAGTCTTTCTGTCATTCTCCTTCTCTTTCTCACTTTCTCTACCTTCCCATCTGCACATTCAGGTCAATCACATTTCCTGTTTATCAGCAACCTCCTCTCTTCATCTCCGTCTCAGTGTCTCTGTCTTTCCTCAGCTGTGTCTCCGTCTCCCATCACAGTGATTCCTACTGCAACGGACACTCCCTCCCTGTTTGTCTTCCTGTTTAAGTGGAGCCATGTTTCACTCTCTGCTGTCTGTATTGTCATTTCTTCCTCCCTGTCTTGGAAAATGGATAAGACAACAAGAGGCAGGCAGCCACACACTTGCGCACACAGGCGCATGCATTTGATAGCTTACTGGAAATGCCAGGAATGGGCAGGGAATTGGTATTAATCAGGTATCAGTCCACAGATGCCATGGACTTGTGATTTTCCCTCTGAGATATTTTATTTGTCAAAGAGGTGACAAAAATCACTTGGCTTAAAATCTACAAAACATAATAAACCTGTCAAACATGCTCAAAATTTCACCCATTATAGGCCGTAGGCACATTCACAAAATTATATTCACTCATTCACCACAAATCTAAATGAAATACTATAAATTAGATGGCTTCAAATAAAAATGCTCATACTGGTACTCATCATACTTAACAGTACTTGATAATCATCTTTGGTCAACTACAAAATGGCATTTTAGCAAAGGGTCACATCTACACACACAGATTTAACACCTTTAACAGGACACTTAAATAATTCAGGGTGTGTGTTTTTGTGGACAGTTGTGGGTGGAAAATTATTATTCATATCATGGTATACAGTAAAAACAGAGTGAGGTCAGAGAGGATGCAATGCAAATTGTTCAACAGCAAGTGTGTATGCGGGCGTGTGTGTGTGTGTGTCCGTGTGCATGTACAAGGGTGAATGTCTTTGTCTATGTGGTGATTTTATCAGTAAAGTATTAGGATGCTTGTCACTCTGCGCTGAGGGACCATCTCCAATTACTATTAATGAAGAATTATGTCCCTGCAATATCTCTCCCTCTGACTTTCTGACTCCCTCTCTCACTCTTTGACTTTCTGACTCTCTCTCACTCTCTCCGTCTCACACACACACACTCACATAGACACACTCTTCTCTCTCTCTCTCTCTCTTTCTCTCTCTCTCTCTCTCTCTCTCTCTCTCTCTGTGGCTTTCCATTAGCTGTTAATTAAATTTCAGCAGGGATGATTTGGCAGGAATACCCACTGGCTTTAAGGGTAAACAGCCTGGTGATAGAGAGAGGAAGAGAGTGATAGGTGACAGATGTGTGTGTATGTGTGTGTGTGTTGTGGGGGTGGGTTAAGTGGTGGTGGTGGAGTGATAATGAGGGATTTTCAAATTAGAATGGATGGGCTCTTGGAGGGAACAACAGGATTTCAGGCTCTACGACCAAAAGAAAAAGAAAAAAAACGGAGGCTGGTGTGAACAAAACTGGAATTGTCCTCAGTAGGTAACTGGCCGTCCTGCGATGCCAGTATGAATTAAGTCTTGAATATTTGTTTTATTGCTTTTGTGATGGGAGAGTGTTTTGTATAGAAGCACCATTTGTTGTTTTTAAGCCCTGTAGGTAAGTTGTGTTAAAGTGAAAAGTGTTGTGGCAAGATGGCTCCTTTGGAGTCTGTTTGAGCATATTCACTTGGTTCACTGTGGGAAAGTAAATCTTCATGTACTATTTACTGTTTGTTAATAATGACAAATGTATTATTATTATTATTGTTGTTACAATCAATATCACTTACCAATTACCTCGGAGGAAATGAGCCTAACATTCTGGCAGATAGAACAGAGTGGTCATTCTCATTAAAGCATTTCCAATAATTTCATACTGATACTTGATTACCAGAATGTGTTATTTGGAGTTTCCTGCAGAAGATCAATATTTACTCTAAGGAAGAACTCATTAAACCCACTACAGTATTTAATTCAGCGACGTCTGGAGTGTCAAGCGGAGAGTGATCGCTAAAGCTAGAAAGGATGTAGTTGCATTTCATGACTAAAATAAACATATCGTAAACTAGCTGAATATTGCATGCACACGGATTAGCATACTGTACTGATTAGCAATCACCATGTTCATACAGTTGCCTCCTGGCTTACACTAACCTTTGCACGATGAGCACAGAATCTCAGAAAGACTTGGCGATCCATCCCTACTGACATGTAATCCCCGTATACTGTATGTAATGTGTGTTTGTGGTGTTTACATGTATGAGCGAGTACACTGCATTATTGGTATGCAAGACTCATTCTTGCATGCGTGAGCATTTTGTTTTACATTGCAGATGTATTTTTTATTTATTTACACACTGCTTGTGTGTGTGTGTGTTTAAGTTGGGCACTTGAGTGTTTAGCTCACAATACATGAAAAGTGTCAAGATTCCACCATTAGCAGCCGTCAGCTGTGACAACTGGAGAAAACGCAGCGTAGAACATAAACCTGTAACTGGTGGAATACACTCAGTTGCCTTAATTCACACCTGACCCGGCAATGGAGAGTCTTATTTTGCCTCCACTGATGATTTCATTCTGAGCTTCATCATAATGTATAAAATAACGTGGACCAACCCATTACTTTGTTTAAAGTACTTCTACATCCTCAGTAGGTCTGGTATGACCAGGAGCATATGGTGGCTAATGTTAGCTAACTAAGATAGACACTGACTTTACTCTGACTTTATGGCTTTTGAATACTCTTGTTGCTGTTACATTTAAGCTTGTTGCAAATAAAGATGATAATGTCTTTAAATGAAAATAATTGTCCTGTAATTTGCCACTTGTGGCCATAGCAGCAGCTGTTTTGCAAAAGTTACATCATCATGTTCATTTTAGTCAAGTCAATTTATTTATAGAGCAGATTTTAAAAGCAACAAACGGTGAGCAAAGTGTTTTACAGGAGAGATTAAATGATGTTATTATTTGATCGACGATTACAATCACACAACACAGGAATGATCAAATAAAAAAAATACAGATAAGTAAATTAATAGAATATCTTGATAAAACCATAAAACAACAGCATTGCACAGCTAGAAATAAAATACAAACAAATAAAAGCCGGTGTGTTTGTGGTCAGGCAAGTCTTCATGATGACCACTAAGAAGCTAAAGCAGAGAGACTGTTTTTTAGATGGGTTTTACAGATATCAGTGGAGAGGGAGGATAGAATTGCTAAGGGCAAACTATTCCACAATTTAGGGCCAGCAACTGAAAATGCTCGATCGCCTTTGGTTTTGAACTGGGTGCGTCGACCGGAGAGCAGTGATTCAGATGTGATAGGTGTGGAGATGCACAACAAATAAAAGACTCTGAAAGTCAATTCTGTACTTCCCTGGTAACCAGTGAAGAGAGGCCAGTGCAGGGTAGATGTGGTCTCTCCTCTTGGTACCGCTGAGGACTCTCGCTGCTGGGTTTTGAAGCAGCTGCAGGCAACGAACTGATTCAGAATTGTACTAGTAGCTTTTGTTTTGTCTACTGATTTACAAGGTTTGCTTGAATATTTCATAGCGTACATTGAATATTGTCTTTCTCATTCTATTCCAAATAAAGTGCATCTGTATATTCACATCATGATATTTGGATAATGAGGGTAAAAAGAAAAAAAAAAAACATCACATACAGTATAACATAACTATCTTCAGAACCCAAATAAATCAGTCTGAACAATTGTTACTGTCAGTGAACAAATGACATGTTAATGTGCGCAGCAGGTATTGTCAGTCACTTTTGAATCCTGACACAGTTAGCATTTTAAAAATAGACAGTGATGTGATTAAAGTATGGCAACCTCTTTGATTCTGTGGGTGAAGTCGAGTTGCTTACAACAGTTTGAAGAGCTTAAAGCCCGGCATGGAGCTGTACTGTCATTATATATTAAAAACAGAGTTAGGTCAAATGAGGGATATGTGAGTTTGAGTTCTGAGATTTAAATAGGAACGAAACCTATATAAGTCAATGCCTATGACATGAAGTCTAAGCATCGTCTTCAAAATATGCACATATTTTCCCTCTTTCTCTCTCCTGCTGTCTCTTTCCTCCCCAACTCTCTCCCTCTCTTTCTCTCTCTCTGTGCAGGATCCATGACTAGCCCTTGATCCAGGTCATGCCCCTGTGTACTGCAGTGTATCATACCAGACACTGATACCTTATCAGCAGCCTTACTTGCGCTCGTCTTCCTCCCCTTATTCCTGCTCACTGATCTTGTTACAAGTTTTACACATCTGTGTCATACTGCAGCCATGCATTTCATACTACTGAAGATATCAAGTATTTAGTGTTAGCCTTCCCTTTCCCTCTCTTTTTCAACTTGATCTCTGACCACATGTGCTTTGTGGTTTCATATAAAAAAAAAAACTGCTTCTCATGTTGTATTTTCACTATTTTCTCTCCATTTACTCCTTTTCTCTCTTCATCTTTCACTCTATCCCTCTAGCTGATCTACTGACGGCTCCTCCTGACTTGACGAATGCGGCTGCCATGTACCGTGGTCCAGTGTATGCCCTCCATGATGTGTCAGATAAAATCCCAATGACCAACTCCCCTCTCTTGGACCCTCTTCCCAACTTGAAGATCAAAGTGTACAACTCCTCTGGTCTGGTCACACCGCAGGATGACCTCGGAGGAGACTTCACATCCAAACTGTCTCCTAAGGTAATGCCTCCTTAACGCTAATGCCTTTGTCTTTGTCTCCTCCACTTCTACTGTAAAATATTCTGTATGTACACAGGAGGGTTTTTAAATATTGCTTCCTGAGGTGTGAGGTTACACTGAACTGCGGGAGCACAGTGAGAAATACTGAAACACGGTAGCTGTGTATTCCCAGTCACATAAATACAAAACCAAACTCCATTAGTATACATGCAGCTCAGTGCCCCAGTTTCCTCACTCTGCTCTGTAAACTACATTGCATGCATACCAGAGTCAGTTGTCACAAATACAGATGAAACCGCTCGCTTTCATTACAGCACCTATCCTCAGGCAGCACAAGAGCCAAACCTAACTTTTATTATTGCTGGTTTTTAATTGTGCCCTTTTTGAACCACTGCTGTGTCTGTGACTGACCTTGCCTCACTGATTTGAGGATTTTTTTTTTCTTCATTTTTTTGCATTTATTTTGTTTTTAGTGTGGTGTCTGTCCTTAACACACTGAGGCAAATTCTTGCCAGTTTTGTGTGATGTTGGAGTAAACTACTGAATGTTAAGTCCTTATTTTACATCTTGCAGTGGACATTTTGATGAAGAAATGCAAAGAAGGTCATATTTTACCACTTACCCTAAGGTGGTTTCATAGGTCTATTGTAAATCCGCCCTCTTCTCACAGCCTGCCAGCTCAGCCCTATGGCAGCGCTCCCAGGCAGATGCAGATCCTCCCTGTAGCATTTTAGTTAGTGAATACCAAGAAAACATAAAGAAAAAAAGCAAAGCATCTTGATGAATGCAGTGAAATTCAAGTGGAAAAGGGAGCATTAGCATATTCCCCTTTAAATGCTTGCCCTAATCAACCTGGCAAAAATGAAACTACACTGAATGATCTCGGCAACAAGATGTTGGCCTTGCGCACACGACTTCTCTGGACCTACTTGAACTTTTTTGGTTTCATGAGGATGTATGTTTACAACACTTAACATCAGCTCTTTCAGAGGAAGTTCGTCCTTCAGACCACACCACATTGATTTTCTGCTCATGTATATGTCCACGTCTTTCAGCCTCCTCGGAATATAGGTGTAGCTTGCTTTTATGTATGAGGGTATGCACAGTAGTATACACTAACTGTAACATATAACATTATAAACTGCAGTGCTACAGAAAATACAGACCAAGTCCCAAGGATTTTTCATATTGTTTGCCATAAGTGTCATGTATCCATTCAAATTCTTCTTATGTCATAGAGGTACAATAAAGTCAATGTCAGAAAAGAAAAAAAAGATTTCCAAGGTGAATGCATCTCTGCTGCTATAAAACACTATTGCTCAGTCCAATCATACCTTGATTCAGCAATAGGTTTTAATACCTTCACACTTCCAGTTGATCCAGTCTCTGCTGATCAGCAGCATGCCCAGTTCAGTCAGTTTCAGCATGTTATGTTTCCTTATACCTCGTAAATCTTTCTTGCTCTCACTGCTGTATTTTCATTCCTAGGTAACTCAGTCTCTGTTGGATAACAGTGACACCATGAACCTCCGCAACCAGAGCTTAGCCCGAACAAGAGACCCCTCCTGCACAGCCCACGGGTCCTTCAACAACCAGGGAGGACACCTCATCGTTCCGAACTCTGGTAAACTTATTATTCTACAAACATTTAATGCCTAAACATAAATGTGGCTGACGTTAAGTAATTAAATTTTTATAGATTCTTCAGTATTGGGTTTCAGATCCAGGACCATTTTCTGGATTTTTATTATTAAATTAAGAAATAATAATTCATTACATTACATTAACTGCTAATGATAGTAAGAATTTAGAATTAAATCTAATCAAATTAAAGTTAATACTGTCTAATGAGAATTATTATAAATTCAAACAAGACCAGATCCATTTTCTTTACTAAAAACTGATTACACAAAGTAAGTAAAAGTGTCTAGCTACCACTACACAGTCAACATACTAGACAAAACAGCCTTGAGATGTTCAAGAAAAGAAACTTTCAGTAGACTTATGTTCAGATTTAAAAGCAGTAGGAAGGGAAAAATAATGAATAATATAACTCTCTGATAGGAAGCAGCTCTCAGAAGCTATAAAACATCTAAGCACAATTCAGTTGATGATATATTTAAGAGAAAGTTTTACACGGGTTGCCTTTAAAAATGATTATTCAATTATTAATCATAATGATAAAGTGATAATAGGTTTCATGTTCAATAATTCAGTTGTGCATGGTGAAATTAATAAATCCAGTGATGAAACTCATTTCTGCCTCCATCCATCCTGCTTCCCCTGTCTTCCCTCCTGCAGGTGTGAGTTTGTTGGTTCCAGCGGGTGCTGTTCCTCAGGGTAGGGTGTACGAGATGTATGTGACTGTGCACAGAAAGGACAGCTTGAGGTAAGCTTTGTCTCTCTATTTCACTGAGTTTTCTTCTCTGTTTTTTTTTCTCACTCTCTCTCTTTTGTTCCCTGTTGTCCCACATTTTTCTCTTCATCTCCGCGTCTCCCTCTGTGTTCTTTTTGTTTCATCGTTTTTCTTTGTATTTCTCTCTGTTTCTCCTGGGCAGCAGCTTCTCAGACCTGTTTGTATGGTTGCACGGTGAGGCTTTCACAGTGTGACATGGGCTTAGGACAAACAGAAAGGGATGAATCATTATTATTTATAGTGTATGGTTTATCCATGCACACCTTCTTTTGGTGATTCCTAGAACAGAGGTCGGTTAATGCCGCAGAATGCTTATATTAATGCCAGAATTAAAATTCCTAAGAAGCAAAGTTGAGGAGATTGTAAGGGAATATTCTACATATTAATTGTGACCAACTTAACATTATAATCTCCACAGTAATCCACAGAATTTACATCGTTAACCAGTGTTTCCCAAAGTTTAAAAATGTAGAGCTCATAACAAGATGTATGAAAGTTCTGCTGCTGCAGTGCGACCAGCAGATTTGTTTTCTCTTCATGTTATAGATCCAATAACCAAACACTGAGCTTTTGAAAGCATATGCAAAGAGATCACTGTTTCCACAGTAACTAACAGATTAGTGGCTATTTTTGGGATTACTGAAATCCTGTTACATGTACTATAATCCTTCACTCCCAAACCATGTGCATGATTGAGGTAAAGCTGTCTGTAGGACACGACAGGAAAGGGAGAAGATTTCTATATTCCAGTGTTGCAGATTTGGTGAATTTTTTGGGACTCTATTTGAAAGTTAGGGGTCACTACAGTGTGTGGTAAAAACATAAATGAACACAGGTGTCTGCACAAGCTTGCAAATGCAAATCGAGATCAGAATAGATATTTTTGTTCCTCCTGTTATGTGAGAGAGAAATGGTTGGATTGGATGGATTTAAATTGAGAGAATCAGTATGTATCCTGCTGGTTTGCTTTTCACTGTCCCTTCAAAGTCACTTGTTTAGTTTGAAAACGTGCCGTCTTTCTGCCTGTCTATCCTCTCTCTTCTCCCCACTAACACAGCTAAACCATTCAGAGCAGCTGCAAGTGGTAAATTTAAAATATGTCTGTAGAACTGAACATTTTCTCACTCAGAGCAATGCAGATGGTTTGGGTTTTATTTGCCCGGTTTTTCAGGTATCTGTCTCTGTGATTTTTTTGCCACACATTCCAGAACAGTGGAGGTGAATCAATTTTGTTGGTGAAAATTCAACAGCAACTCAGTGGTCAGTTTACACTGGATAATCCATTCAGTACGCTATCAGCTGTTTTTATAGGGGCTATTTCTTCAGAGGAAAATAGTTTCAGTGAATACTGTTTGCAGCAAGGTTTGTGCAGCGTCCCTTGTGAAAAGGACTCTGCCTCTAGAACTACACATTGCTTTTGACTCTTTTAAATATATATTTTTTAATGCTGAAATCACTATAAACCACCTGCACTGTATTGCTTGGTGGGAGCAACAATGTTTCTAAAAAGCAATCTCAAAAAAAAAAAAAAAGTATCTGCATGGCTGGATACCACAAAGAGTAAGTGAGTAAATATGTTCTTTAATAGTTTTGGTGAACCAACTATTTAAAGCATCAACAAGAGCTGAGCTTTAAGACACTTGTTACAGTTTGAATCAGATATTCTACCCCATGCATCTAATCTAGCTTCTCCTCAATCAACAGCAGTCAATAAGAATTAGCCCCCCCCCCTGCAGTGTGCTACAGTATTTCTAGGAGTCAAACCTCTTCACTGTCCTCTGTCTTCATCTCAGTCAATAGCTGGCAAGCAAAAATCACATGGCTACATTGACTTACCTCAGCAACACTGAGCAAGCCAGATGCATGTGGTTAAGCTCATTAAAAGCTAACCCCTAGCTGTCAGTTTTCCCACATGCGCACACTTAAAACATCTATTTCCTCTATTTGTGTAATAAAAGATACATAAAATTACAAATCAATAACACTATAATTCATTAAGGGGTGACCCCTGCGTTAGGTAAATCAAAGGCTGCTGTTACAGTTTGAGTCATACTGTTTTTATCTGTTAGCTTCTCCTACCCAATGTGAACCCTTCATGAGTCAATAATGAGCTCCAGCAGTTGAATCAATAATGCTGCTAAGGATTAGTGCCCCCCTGACACAAGGTGGGCTGGAAAAAAAATCACTTAAAATTTAGATCCATCTCCTCTATCTTTATGGGCTCTTTCCCAGTCAATGCATATCTTCTGCAATATGAGGGAAGAACATGACTGGATAATGGATCACACAGGAGAACTCAGCCAGTCATTTCCTTGTGTATTTTTCATAGTTAAGTATTGTTTAAGGATGTAGTTTTACTTTTCAATTTACAAATGACAGTGGGCTTATAAATATGGATGGAGTTCTTCATGTGTAATCTCACACTTATTCACAGTGGAAGAGGCTGAAGTATTCTGTTGCTTTAACAACAGGTTCCAGCACTTCTGCTGTGAAACGCAGGTGAATCTGTGACCAGTAGTCATTTATTTTCTGCCCATGAGCTGTGAACTACTGACTCCAGCTGAGGCCCGTCTGAAGCCCTGCTGACTACACTAACAAAGCTCTAATTGAATTTGTGCTGCTCTGCTCTGATCTGTTTTGTTCTCTGATTTGCTCTAAGCTAGTCTAGCCTACTCTAGTGTAACGGTCCACCTGTCTTTTTTTATTTTGCTAGCCAAGGTTTTCTATATATGAACATTATGACTAAATAGCACAGACTAGAAGTGAAATCAATACAGCTTTCTGCAGTTGATGCTCACACTAATTGGTAGCCAACAGTGCAGCCCTCCTGTCGCTCTTTTCTAAAGAATCATTTCACCTCAGTGTTATCTGTCTTTTCCAGACCCCCGGTCGAGGACATCCAGACAGTGCTGAGCCCTGTGGTGAGTTGTGGACCTCCAGGAGCCCTGCTGACCAGACCAGTGATCCTCACCATCCACCACTGCGCTGACAATGTCCAGGAAGACTGGCTCATACAGCTGAAGAACCAACTGGCCATGGGAGAGTGGGAGGCGAGTGTTCTGCGCTGTGTCTTCTGTGTTTGTGTGTCCTGTGCATGGAGCTCTGTTCTTAAAGTGCGCAGCTTTTCAATGCCACTGCTCTAACCAGGACAGTGTCTGTATATGTGTTTACACTAAATAGTCTAACACCTGCACACAGACAAATTATTAATACGCAATCATATACACATACATTACTTCAGCCTGAAGAGTAGCCTGCATTACACATGCAGTGAGGGAGGGAGAGCAAAAGAAAGAAAAGGAGGGAAATTTTGGTAAACATAAAGTGCCTACAGGCTAGTAGACAAGTAGGGGGTTGAAGACTCCTATCAGAAGCAATTTGTTATGCTCCTGCCATCCTCCTCTTCTCTCATCTTTCTTCTTATGTTTCTATCCCTCCTTTTTTCTACCCTTCTCTCTCTCTCTCCCTCCTCCCGTGTCTCTCAGCATGAAGTCTCTACCTCAGCAATCTGTTAGTGTGTGTGTGTGTGTGTGTGTGCGTGCGTGTGTGTGTGTGTGCGTGTGCACGTCCATGTGCGTGCGTGTATCCTTGTGTGTGGGTGTGGGTGATAAGGCTGTCTTGCAGCATCACTGTGTCTACAAGGCCCCCGTATGCTGTCTTCTGTTGCTTATCACAGCTCAACACAATGTCTCTGCACAATTAGCCATGCATAAGATTCTGTGTGTGTGTCTTTGTCTGTGCGTGTGTGTGTGTGAGAGAGAGGGACAGAGATGCACAGAAGGGGTTGGGTGCAGACTGGGTAAAGACGAGAAAAATGAAAAGTGGAATTTCATCAGGAAGTCGATTTGTTTTTCTCTTATTTCAGAAGAACATCCATTTCCCATCAGAAAGTTTTCCTCAAAACAGGGAGAGGAAGGTAATTGAATTCCCCTCACATCAGGGGGGAGCAGCCACGGTTATGATTACCAGTAATAACAGATTCATACCATATTGCTTTCCTACCCCTTTGTATTGATTCAGTGCATCTGTAGGAACACGACTGAAGGAACTGTGTATTCCAAACTCAATATTTGCATCGCACACTTGCGTGCACAGCGCACAACATCCGTGCTGCAGTGTGTTTGCATCCACATACATGCACACACAATTACGCGAGCATTGCACAACTAATTGAAGATTCATTGGTCATATGAAAAGAACGCAGTGAGCCTGTGCATCCTCCCTCAACCCAAAGAGCCATATGGATTTACCATAATTCAGACTATGACAGAGAGCAGTGGGAATGATATGAGCAACAGCCAGATAATCACAGAGGAATTGAGCACACTTTACCGACAACGGCTCAGATTAAGTGCCATCATTCTCCTAATGGACACCATGATCTACTTTCATAGGTCATATGTACAAGCAGACATGCATTCAAATTTCAATTCAGCATCACGTCATGAATACATTCACAATCTGGTGAATTAAACATCCTGTAGCATGTTTTCTAAGATCAATTACCAGAATAACAGGAGCAGTTCCACACTGTTTATTATCTTTTTAAAAAAGATCCACAAGCCAAAATGATTCAAACTCAAGATTTTTTGTCAGGCTTGCTTAAAAATAAAGAATAAATGTGTAGAGTTGGTGCAGCGCTTCACACATCAGTGCTGCCATTGCATTGGAAAAAAACTGTTTATAGCAACAAAGGAATGTATCAGGTATAAACCACAACCTTGTTTACACAGGGGCTGTTTGCATTAGCGGAATGGCTCCAGTTGTGTTATATTAACAGACAGAAAGTGGCTTAATGTCCGTAAATTCTCAAATAAAGCCGGTCTTCAAATAAAGGCCAGGATTTAACAATTGTGATGTACAAACAAATAAAATCTGGTCTCAAATAAAAAAGGAGGGAAAACAAGATTTCCTGGACTGTGGCTGACTCTGTAAATTCAGAATAATCTACATTTCCACAGTTTCTCTATCAGCACAGGGACATAGTAATGCCATACTCTCACTGATCATAGTATGTTGTTTAAACACTGATACTGTTGTCATATATTGTTTAACTAAGACTGGCTCTTTTTTAGTTATTTATGTTGATGAAACCCAATATTTCCTTTTAGATGTTTCCTTTAACAGATCAAGCAAAGGTTGAGTTTGCTTTGACAGCAGCAAATTGTTGCTGTAAATAGGAATTGACTACAAGACAAACAGGCTACTAACTAATATGTAATAATATATATTATAATACAGCAGAGATTGGAAAATGCAGACCTCTTTTTAAGAGCCCTTAATCTATCTTCGGTTGAGATGAGTAAAGGCTCACATGGTAAATTCACCCTTCAGTATTTGAAAACTTACAAAATGCCACTCTCAGCCACCCATCTTGGACCCAGCATGACACTGTGAAAGTCTAAGAATGCGTTTGATTCCTACAGGATGTGGTTGTCGTGGGAGAGGAAAACTTCACCACCCCCTGCTATGTGCAGATGGACTCAGAGGCATGTCACATCTTAACAGAGACACTGGGGACTTACTGCCTGGTGGGCCAATCAATGGGCAAGGCAGCCGCCAAGAGGCTCAAACTGGCTGTTTTTGGACCCGTCTCCTGCACAACATTGGACTATCACATCAGGGTCTATTGTCTGGATGACACACAGGATGCACTCAAGGTGAAGTATTGGAACTAAATGACTCAAACCCAGTTGCTTTTCGGTTCACTGAATTAACCTATATGCGTACACACACGTTGTATACATATGGACATATCATATACAGTATGTATCTACAGTACATATTACTTTGCCAAGTTTTTCCGGTGCCTTGAATAACAGTGCAGGTAAGGAAGAGAGGTGTGATATTTTAGGCTGAGTGCCTTGTTGTGTTCTTTAGTCCTGTGAGGGATTTTGTTCTCTCTACGACCACTCGTAATAATAATAATAATAACCCATAATTTGCATTTGAAATAAAATATATTATAGCTTGAATAGAAGTGACTGTCTGGAGTCATAAATAGAAGTTTCCTCACCTCTAGTCTTCTGGAAATGAGCCGAGAAGCAGTAAACAAAACAGGGTCAAGCAATGTCAAAATAGCGATGCTTTAGAATTCAAACAAATTCAAAGCACTGGAGGGACCATCTGATATGGGAGATTAACACTGGCAATTTATGCATGCAATGATAAGTCAAGTGTCAGTGTGGCACACAGCCATGCACACACTCACACAAGCGTCGGCGCACAACCAGTTTTAACATTTCAAGCGATTGTAGCTTGAAAACAAAGTTGAGAGGTGGACTTTTTAATGATGGAGACTTTGTGTAGTATAATTGATCGGTTGGCGTTTCAAAGAGGAAGTCTCTGCTGTGTGTCTACAGTGGAGCTGCCACGTAGGAAGATGATGGGAAGGAGGAATTGATTATTTTGAAAAGGCTGTTGGAGGCATCAGAAGTCACTGATGACTAACTTATTCTTCCATCAGAAAATAAATGTGTGTGTGTGTGTGTGTGTGTGTGCGTGGGGTGGGGGGGGGTTGCTCATTTAAGCGAATGCATTTCAAGAGCATGTAAATATGTTGATGTTATCAGTGTGTGTTTATCATTATGCATGCTGGTGTGTCCGTAGAGTATAGATAATTTCTTTGTGTTCTCATGGTGTAGGCTTAGTTCATATACAGAAGTCAATGTGAAAAGGATGAGCAAAAATCCCCACAGGACTGTGTGCAATGTATTATTGAAACAACTGCAGCACAGCAAAGTAAAATCAACTACTTCCTTTAGTTCACCAAGTGGACAAAGACATCAAATGGGTAATAGCAGTTTTACATTAACTGACTTTTTCCCATTTGCTGAAAACGGAGACAGTAAATTAAAACAAAAGCCTTTGTTAAGTCTAGTTCATCACCTTTCTGAATCTGTCCTGGGTGAGGTGGTAGGTAGAGTATAGAGAGTCTGAATGATATGATAATAGAGGAAAAAGTGTGCTGCAAAATCTGATCAGAATTAAGTTTACTTCTCAGTGTTTTTTCCTAAGTAGTGAAGTGCATTGAGGTCATCTTCTAAATCAAAGTAATAGAAGTCATTTGATTTCCCTGTGTTAAATGAAAGATATGCTTAATTTCCCCGCTTTTCACAACACCAGCACTTTGACTGGAGGTGCGTTATTAATTAAGGTTTATCATTGAGCATCCAAATGTCTCCTCGGTTCAGTGTGGTTAGCAGAGCTAAGCCTTGCTTAAATCCAGGGAATACACCTACTGAGATGTATGATGATATCTCAATGAAAACTTTGATGTGTTTCAAGTGTTTCACCGTGCTGTGTTGCTGCTTCAAGGCAACATTCAAGAATTCACGACGGCATCGTCTGCAGTAATTATGCCAGATAAATTAAAGGCTGTCTACCATCTCTAATGCTGTATGTAGAATTAATGGTTCAGTGAGCAAGATGAAGGAAAAGCAATTTAAGCAGTTATTGTTTTTTCGTGTGGATTTTGTGTAGGAGGTTCTTCAGATGGAGACCCAGATGGGAGGGAAGCTTCTGGACGAGCCAAAGACTCTGAACTTTAAAGACAGCACACACAATCTGAGACTGTCAATCCACGACGTGCCACACACACACTGGAAGAGCAAGCTCATCGCAAAGTATCAGGTGAGAGGGATATAAACACACACATACACTTCAAAGGTAGAGTATTATCTTTGCACACACAGCAAATGTCACAGTTTATAGTTCTACTTTACTCTATGTTTACACTACATACACTATGGTAAGGCTTTGTGTTACATGTACATTTTTGCCTCAAACGTTCTCACTATTATTCACCTTGATGAAGTAATAAAAGTATTATTTGTGCACTTTCTAGGAGATCCCATTTTACCAGGTGTGGAGCGGCGGTCAGAGAACTCTTCACTGCACCTTCACCCTGGAGAGACTGAGCCCAGCCACCACAGAGATCAGCTGCAAACTGTGTGTGCGGCAGGTGGAGGGAGAAGGACAGATCTTTCAGCTCAGCAACACTTTGGAGGAGGTAAGGCGGTAGAAATTCACATTCACGCAGCCACACAGACACTGTTTGTTGGATATTGTGCGAGGACTCCTTTAAGTCACACTGGTTGAGGGAAGGATAGAATACATACTGAAAAGAAATGAACACAGTTACATAGAGGAAGAGGGCTTCCTTCTACATCCTTGTACTAACTTCTACATTCTGGCACTAAAAGTCCTAAAGTCACCAAGTTTTTCCTCTGTCTGTCAGACATTCAGGGTTCCTGCTGTGGTTCTGTGACTCTGTTCAATCATTCATACTGGGGCTAGAGGTCACATAACACGAGAGGAATAACTCATCTTTGATTTTGCTGGGCCATGTAACCACAAAGTCACAGAATGTGTGTGTCTTCGTGTGTGTGCGGGGTGTGTCTGTCTGTGGCCATGTGTGAACGGTTTTGGTCGAAGGTCAGACAGTTCTGTTGGAATGTCACTGCTTTGAATTCTCCCATGGTGTTCACGGATGATAGCGTTGCACTTTAGAATTTTTTAACCCTTGGTTAACCAGGCATGATGGATAGTTTTTGTTTTTTTTGTTTGTTTTTTTTGCTGCATATAGTATAGCAGTTGCAATGGAAGGGTACACATATTTTGTCCTCCTCCAGCTGTGGTCACTGAGCAAAATGAGAATGAAAGTCAAGGTCTGTAGCCTAGAGAAAAATGCATGTAGTGGACTTTTAAATTGCTGCTCATCAGTGTTGATTAGTTTCAAGGTATCTCCAGTTAACAGGGCTGATACATCCTGGTCGTAACGCGCAGAACATTTCAAAGTGATTAAAGGTTAGTCATCGTTCTCCAACCTTCATCCAAGCATATTGCCTGTCTTCAGTGTAGAAGCTCTGCCTCACTTCTTTCCCTTTTTCCACTCGTCTCAACCATCTTTGCACCACTTTTGTGTCATCCTGCCCAGGGTTATGCACTATAGATTTTTGAGGCGCACACTGATATCAATAAAAAAAAAAGCTGATTACAATATTCAACTTGCCAGTGCTCTCAGGTGGACGGGCTATTTAATAGAGACACAGTTTCTAAACTTTCTCAAACATACTTTTCTTTTGGCTAATATCTGCAGGAGGACACAAGGGTGCACACCATTCCTGTTTACAAATACAGACAATTATCCTCCTTTACTTTAGACCTCAACTCAAGAAGCAGGCAGAATAGTTCAGGGCACTAAATTCAAATATAGCCACAGTTTTAATATGTAGGTACATTTTCTCTCATGTTTTGACACTAAGTAATGTTGGCAAAACAACTTTGTGAGTCACTTATCAATTCTCATTCACAACTTGCCTGTAAAGTCTACATCCGGTTAAAGAAGTTGTGATGATTTCCTTCTGTGACTTTTCTCACGCTGTTATTAAACTGTCAGAGGTGCAAAATCACACATAATAGAAATGTCCCATCCTGCTTTTCTCCTACTCTCTCCTACTCCTACTCTAACCCTATATTATGACTTTATGGGGAAAGACGCTTCTTTTGCCGCAACACAAATATTTTTTCAAACGATCAGTTCTAATCCATTTTACATCGGCCACACCTAGTCTTACAAAATAATTACTATGGTCACATGGGATGTTCGGCATGTGCGGTAATTAGAGCTGAACAGCTAAAACAATATTCAGTGAGTCTGTGTGTGTAATGCATTAAATAAAACAGTGTAGACCCTCAACCAGCGAGCAGTGTTGAACAATGGAGAGTTAAGCAGATTTGAAACATTTATTATTTCAACAGAGGAACAGAGATGTCTCTTTGCATCAGTCATTCACTCTCCAGCCGCAGAGAGCTTTCTGCTGTAAATTGGGGCTAAGTAGACGCTGTAAATAGTAATCATTCACATCAACAGTGGCAGTTGTTGTTTCCCTCTGCCAAGCTACATTCATTAGACTGCTGCCTCCTTTCAGCCCAGGAGTGGCAGATTAATGGGATGAAGGCTTAGAAAGCAACATAGATCGACAGTGAGAGAGAGAGTGCTCGGGAGCAGATCTTTGTGTTTGTTTCACTCTTGTATTAATTAGGAGACTCATCTGTAATTGGTCACACGGAAGGCCAGAAGCAGGATATTTGCCAGAAGCACCAAGTTAGAGATGTAGCTTTGAATCTAACCTCAGTATTATTCATAATTTACTTTGAAGACTTTTCTGTATATAGTTTATAGATCCACCCCTGCTCTCTTGTGTCTCTACTGCAGAAGTTACACTATAGTATTCTAAGCACACAGCAATACGCATAAATCTAATTTCCCAGTGAATTAAACCTTTCAAAAACAACTGACCAGTTTCTTTTCTGTCTTTCCAGGAGGTCCAATGCATAGACACGTCCCTGATGGACCCCGCCAGTAATATCACAACCTTAGTGGGGCCTAATGCCTTCCGCATTCCTTTATCCATCAGACAAAAGCTGTGTGGCAGTCTGGATGCACCGCAGACCAGAGGCAATGACTGGAGGATGCTGGCCCACAAACTCAACCTTGACAGGTGACACATGTTCACAAATTTTTTATCACTTATTTCCTTTATGCTTCCCTAAGGCGTTTTGCTTGGTTTGGAACATCATTTAGTCATAAAAATTTGTCTCAAACAGGATGGCAGACCATCAAGGTTGTCTTGTCTGAGTCGATTTCTATTAATTTAAATGTGACCTGAGTCCTCGCAGGTAAAATCAAACTCTTGTTCTTATTATATTACTTATTTCATCTCCTTAGGACTCTAAGGTACAAAAGCACATACAAATATCAATGAGGTATGATCACGTTAATTGTATGCGACTGTGTCTTTTCTTACAGTGGAAAACAGTTGTGCGCAAAGAAAAACATTGGGTCACTCACTTTCAACACTGTACTTTAGAACCTTTGCGTAAAATGCAATACTGCTGGACTCCCATGCACCTAAATAGTGAGGATGCCATTTTCTATCTGCATCAGACTCAAAGATAACATCCTTAATATCTCTATCCCCGGTGTGTCTTGATGATTCAGTCTGGAGGTTCATTTACCAGCAGCTAGCGAAGCAGAGGCAGATATTGAGAGGATAATTGGGCACAAGTGCACCTCATTGTCCCGACAGGCTGCCAGCTCATGATGCAGTCTGTTAATGTGGGCACCGAATATTCCTGATCAGTGGGTGAGAGAACGTACAGCTAGCCAAATCGTTGTTTACTTCCACATTTCTGCTAAACGCTACTCTTCAAAAGGAGCATGATGAAATGATCCAACAAGGAAATACCGTCTTTTTTCCTCTCTGCTTTTGTAACTGCCACATCATGTCTGTTTGACTTCAAAGTATGACTCATTCTTTGGCGTCACAGCCATCACTCCTCACACGACTTTCACAAATGGTGGGAACACACACGTGCGCACGAACGAAAACACACACACACACACACACACACACACACACACACACACACACACACACACACACAAAGAGGTGGGTCTTAGCTATTGAGTTCACTTAACAGCAGGATACCCTTATCACATACTGCAGACAGATGGAGTCTGAGACAGAAAAAAGTGAGAAGGAAAGAAGCAAAGTAAGAAAGGAAGTGATGAAAATGGCTTTATTAGCTGTTTACAGTGAGAGAAAGAAGCATGAAACAAGAATAAAATGTGCTGGAGGAAAAACTGACTGAGAGGAGCAGAGGAGTGTTGTACATGTCTGTGTTTGTGTTTAAACTGTACCAGTGTGTGCCAACAGCACAATCGCAGGATTTACACAGGAACAGAAAGTCCCATTTTTATCCCCATGAGACTCAGATTTGATGGCTTTTCCACTTTGAAGCAGCGTTGAGATCTTTGTCACAGATGGCTCATCATTCGACTTTTCCTCTGCCATCATTGTGTACTTGACTTTGGACGGCTGTAATTCTTACCGCTAGTATAAAAACAGTTCTCTCTGTGGAGTTGCTGATATATTTTTTCTCTACTGCAGTTTCAAAATGCATCTCTTTCCTTATTTGTTTAAAACAGTTTGAATTGAACACACTGTACTGTCAGATTTTCTAAAATAAAAGACGTCATCTGCCACATTTCAGATGGCTAAAGATGGCTAGATCAGGCTAAAGTCCAATTTTACTTCATGCGGTATTCAGGACTTAATCAGGGATCTTTATAGTTCTGATTCTGTCTGTTTTGTTATATTGTCTGATATCATGTGCGTTCAATACGTTTAAACAAGACTTCAGGTTTTAAGTGAGAGTCCCCAAGAGAGCAGTGATGCCGGGCAATAATTCGTTACATTTAAATTCTACAAGGCTAATGATGAATAGAAGGGGATCATCTCAGCTTTCCACTACAGTATGGGGAAGTACAAATTGTTCACCTTTATCAGAATATTTTTCATAATAGTTCTTTGGTTTTTGCAAACATACCAGTTTCATTTTAAGATGTGCAAGCACTACAGCAATTTCCTTTCAAAAAAGCAAAGGGTTATAAAGAGGGTTTTGTCTGAAGGTTTTTCTAGGTGATTATGTCATCACCTGAGTGTGTTTCAAGCTTTCCAAATAGGCTGCCATATCCCAGCTTACATAACTGGTATTGTATAATATGTATTACGTTTGTGTGTTTCTTTGTCTTCATTAGTAAAACTGAAACATGATTGTTCTTGTATTCTATGGATTTTAACACATGTAGTTTGCCTCATTTTAAAGATTTTCAATCAGTTATTGATGTGATGATTCCCTCAGGTGCTGGATATTTGGCTTCCTTTTGATTGGTTGTTGCAGCCTGTAGCTTCAGTATAATGTTACTGTTTTATATTGTGAATTTGAAGTTCCAAGACAGAAATGTTGAATGTCTAAGTATCTTAGTGCTGACAATTCATTTAGGTCTCCATATATTATTACCATATTTACCATAACTTTTATCATACCTTATACCCTCATCATCTCTTTGATTCTTCCAGGTACCTGAATTACTTTGCCACCAAGTCCAGTCCAACAGGTGTGATCCTGGATCTCTGGGAGGCCCAGCACTTTCCCGATGGAGACCTAAATGAACTGGCCGCTGTGTTGGAAGAGATGGGTCGCCATGACAGCACCCTCGCCTCCATGACAACGGAACATTGACATAGCAAAGTGGTTACCAGACAATGACAAAAAGAGACGATTACACGTAAATTCTCTACGGTTGATACTGCAGGAAGGGCAATGAACGACTTAGATGTGAGCAAAAGAAAAGTTGTTGCCATGGTGATTGAGTACCAGTTAAATACCATGGTAATCAAGCCGACATGGTAACAGACAGAACGAGAGGTGCTCGAGCTGGTGCTGGACCGCTATGCGTATCTTTATATGTGTGTTTGCGCGATGTTGCAGTGTCGTGTGTGACCGGAGGAGAGATAACCCTACCTACCACACAAACAGTCTATCAGGAACAAACAAAACATACACACGCCTAAAAAAAGACCTTGTCTAGTGTAACACCAGTTGTTCTCTTGCTGTTACTTTATACTGAACAAAGACAAGCAAGGAAAAGAAAAAGAAGCAGCCGAAGTACTGACCTTGAAAACCTCCATAGGAATGGAACAGTATCATAAAGGGAGAGAAGCTAAACTGATTACAGAAGAGTGGGAGAAGGTAGATTGAGGAAAGAGAGAGAGTGACTTAGAGGCTCTTTAGTAAGATGAGAGTAAACAAAGAGAGAAGCTAAACTGATTACAAAAGGGAGGGAAGATGCAAACATAAAATGATGGAAGAAGCTGCAGATGATCATCTGAAAGGACAGGATGGAAAACAGATAATGAGAGAGGGGAGATGAAGAAGTGATCCCACTCCTCTCCTGTTAGCCTTGGCTGTACGTGTTTGCCAGTACAGTTTGTTGTCTTTATATCGTTTCCTAGGGAACGCTCTATGTATTCTGCTGTCCATATGTGTGGATCATTTCCTGCTAACAGAATTCGCTACACAGTGACTGTCAATCAATAGTCCTGACCAGAAACAAGCCCGAGACAACAGGTTTCCCTATTTGCCTGACATAACATCATAAGTGATGTTTAAATTAGTGCTAGATAAAGCAGTGAGTTTGTGGCTTTCTTCCACAACATGAAGATAAATCGTCTAGGTCACAGGAAATCAGGAATTACAAAATCAAAGGCAACCGAACATGCTGTCCACTTGCCTTTTAACTTCTAATGTCAAATTTCCTTAAAATAGCCAGTCCAAAGATTATTACCTGATGGATGCAAGTGAAAACTTGTGTTTTGTTTGCCAATCTCAATGCAGAATTGTTGTGACAGATTTGTTAAATTGTCTGTTTTGAGGTATATTTAAAATTGCACTTATGATAAACAGATAAACAAGGTAAAGATACAGATGGTCAGTTATTTATTATATTTATGTTCAATGTACTACAGTACAGTATACAGTACATAAATATGTTTGTTTTATAGGAGTCGGCATTGACTATTTTTAGAAATGTACATATTTTTCTTCAGGAAAACAACTTTTCCCGAAGAAAAATATATAAATTTCTGCACTGCTGCTGCTCTGTACCTCCCCAAAGAGGAGTTTTTTGGGGGATTCCAGCTATCATCACCACTAATGGTTAACTACAACCTCAGATCCAGGAGTCTCTCTGAGAGACTGCTGGGGCTTGTTTCTGGACAGGGTCCAACTCAGAGAAAAGAGAGAAGAAGCAAAAAGGAATGAACTAGAAGTGAAAACACAAGTGTTTTTAAATAGCGTAATATACAAAGTACCATAGTGTTACGTGATAGTGAATTAAAGACAGCTGATATCATTCATTACCGCTAAATGTACGCAAATATACTGATTTTTATCAATCATATTTTAATTTACTAAAATATATATAGCCTACATATATATATTTCTTTCATTTTTTCGGTGTTGCATCATCACAAGATGTCAGTTGTTACCTGCCATCAGGCCACATGTGATTTCATCTGTGATCACCACCATGACTTTGCTGGTCACTAGCACCATCCAGTGGCCTTTAAAGTGTAACAGCATTTACATTTTTTTTTTTTGATCGTCTGAAACGTGTAAATACATGATTATCATGTTCATCCTAATGACCTTGTATTACCATAATATTTTTGTTGAGTGATCATTATTATGTTATTTACCTTAACATTTTTTTTTTTTTTTTTGCCATTTTAATGTTTTTATAGATGTGAACTGTGTGTGGGGGGGGTGGGGGATCTGTAACATATCAGTTAGTTGCCCTTTTTCTCAAACAATGATCCGTCAGCAACTAACATTCCAACTCATGGTGTATTTGTTGAAAAATTTGCAAGTTAGAGCTAAAAATCAAGATAACAACAAAGGGGGCTGATGTAAAATGAAGTGTAATATATTTGTGTTTTGCAGAACAACATTGTGAACCAAGGCTGGCTGTCAAATGTATGCACTGACCCCAGACAACATGTCTGATGAAAAGGTGTAACTCCAATACGCAAGCTTTGAGGGAAAAAAACAGCCTTATTTTTAGTGGCTTTTGAAACACTGTCTGATGCCCCCAGGGACATGAACTCTATCCACCATGTAAGAGACAGCATGAACACGCGGTTCAAAGGAAATACATGTAAAATATTCAAAACCTGGAGTTTAGATATTTCTGCTCTGGACTATGGAGAGACGCCATATGAAACTGAACATCAGGTATGTAGAGGAGATACTGAGGAGGATATTGTAAAGAAAACCAAGCAGGCAGAGGCTGCGTTAACACTGGTGCAAAAGGTCAGATCTTCACCTGGTTATGACAGATTTGATCTCGTGGCTATCCACACAGGAGGAAACCTTGAGACATTGATTTTTTTTTTTTCACATTGATTTTTCTTTCTTTGTGCAGTCCGTCAGAAATGTGCGAGTTAAGAATCACACCTCTTGTACCGGTGTTAAACCAGACGTAGTACACGCAGTCGTCAAAATGTGTGCGTGTTGATTTCAGACAGCCTTATGAACCAAATCAGAAAAGGTGCATGGTTAAATGACAGAGTGGATGTCTTGTGCGTTTGCAAATGTTACTGCTGATGTCAGATGTGAGGAAATCAAAGGGATAAAAGCCTAAAACATCAACTCATCAATTCAGTTTGTTTCAGAACAAAACATGAACCCAAAGGTGACAAAAATGTCTCTTTCATACAATGTGATCATCAACATCTCCAATTAACGCAAAGGTAGAACTCACAGTCATATGAGATCTCATTTTTAACCGATGAAACGTGTTCAAGGAAACAATCAGTTAAGAAATGTAAGTTACAAATTACTGTGTAACTTCACCCAAAATTTGATCCTTGCCATGTTCTGAGTCTACAGTTTACCAGCAGGATAGACTGTTAATGGAGAGTAGACTGATAAAAGGAGTTTCCATGATGAGAGCACATGTAGGCCTCCAGAAGGTGATCCTTCATGATGTGAAAATGAAAAAAGTAGTGTTAAGATATCAAAGTATGTAAAAATATTTTCTATCCACAGTATGTACAGTTGTGTACTGTCAGCTATATTTGGCAAATTTCAGAATATAAAAAAGAGCAGTACAGTTAGATACTAGTTTGTATGTTTCAAGTTTTTTTTTATTTAAGTTTCTTTCCTTTTTTGTAAAAGCAGTGTCTACTATGCAAACTTGGCATTGGTTATCATGATAGAAGTCTATAACTAGAGCTGTCCTTGTAAGTGCATTTTTATTTTACTATCAGGAGTGATTTGATTTGATTAGTGCGGGGTAGTGTTGGTCCATTTTTGCTAATTCTGGCACGCTTCATGAATCTTGCTCAATCTTGCTGAATGCTCGCCTCTCTATCTCCTCTAATTGTTTTCTGTACAAAGTGTAAGAAAGAATTTTTAAGACAATTAATAAATTATATTTATAAGCAATGCTGAAAATGTGTCATGCTTGGCTTATTTCAGCAGAGCTGTTTCCCAGGACTTATATTTCACACATCTGAATTTTTGTGTGAAATTTCATATTTATAGGCTCCGGACTTAATAAGTAGTTGGATAAGGGCACCTAAAGGGGAAGAAATTGCAACAGAAAATCCTTATGGTGTCACTGTTTAACATGCTGTGGGCTCAGCAGCACTGGTGGGTTGTAATGAGGCATGCTACTTTTTTTAACAAAGAAAATATGGAGAGCATGCCTTAACAGTAAGAGTCACTGCCAAGTGACTTGTTAGTGTGCACCTCATTCAGCCACTACAAACTGTGCATCAGCCATGGGGATGAGTGAAACACTTTATTGGGGGAATGTTCAACCTTTTCACTGAATAAAAACACCACTTTCTCTCACAGACAACTACAGTAGGTACAGATTAAATAAGGCACAACACCCAAGAGGAAGGAAAGGGCATTTATATCACAACAAATCTGTCACACCCAAACCTTCAATGGTGACTAGCACCCCATAATTTCAGTCGGCAAAGACCAAAAAAAGAAACTCACTGAACTCTGGAGGAAAGCTTATCAAGGATTTTACAGATGGACTACAAATACTAAAAATGAGTCAGTTAGTGCCATTTGAGGGAAATCTCAACTGGCACTGCTGTGATGGGAGGCTAGCATGGAAGACCTAACAGTCAGTGATGATGAAAGGTGTCCAGATTTACCTGGAGACTGAGGAAATAAGGCTGGTTCAGCTTCCCAATACCTGACTGCAACTATGTGAGAATTTGAATTAATGGAGAAACTTTCCTGATAAAAGCTAGATGATGTTTTTTTTTTTTAAATGACTCAAGTGCCATTTGATTTTAGTGTGGCAACTGCTAATGGTCAGATCGACATGTGCTTTAATTTACACATATGAGGCACTCTGGTGGTCAGGAAAAAGTGACTTTATGATGTCCACAGGGTCATTCTGGTGGTGTGGTAGTTTGGGGATGGCTGTTTTAGGTCCAGTCAGTTTTTAAACAATACTTTGTTATATATTAAGTGAAAGCCTCTGGTCCAGCTGCCTAAAATACACATATCCATCATCAGCCTAGTTATGGGAGCCACTCTGTATTACTGGGAATGACTGAATGATAGTAATCCACCACGACAAACGAACTGTGGTAACCCTAAACTAACACAATTCCACACATTTATAATAGATCACGACATCACCGCTACAGTTAGTGTACAACAGTTTCTGCCTTCACAGACTTCCCTTCCTGTAATTGCTGTGGAGCGACTACGGATGGCACCGTTCTTCCATTAATTATGCTATCACATGTGATGCCTTTGTTTTTAATAGTTCCATTTGAGGACAAGGAAACACAGAGGCCTTTAGAGCCTCAATACAGAATGTTTTTGGACATATGAATTTTATTTTTCACATATTGTCTTAAAGAGTTTGAGTTTTACATGGAAAATACACTTTTGCAACTTTCATAGCCCACCACAACTCAAAAATACAGGTTTACCTTTTCTTCAGTGTCTATAAACGTTACCAGCGTAAACAAAACTTTTAAAGCCTCAAAATACGTTTTTTTCTCCTGTCACATAGTGTCAGTCTTTGTAACAAAAAGCAGTCAATTTAAGAGTAACAAAAATGTGTTCAGTCCAATTATAATATAAAGCCAGTAGTGGGGTGACAGTGTTTGAAAGGAGGTGTCTTGCTGCAATAACAGATTGCCTTTAAGCACATCCCTTCAGTTCTGTCAATCAGACCTTCATCTACAGGTAGGGTAGCTTTCACAGAAAGCAGTGATATAGTATTCCACTCACTGGTCAGTAGCCTGTTTGCGTATCTCTGCAGCTACAGTGCCAAGTCAAACTCAACCTTTTTCTCCAAGGCCTTTGGATCATGTGAACAAGAACCTATATCTGGTTTTAGAGTCCTCAAACTAGTCTGAAATGAGATTGTCTCATCTTCTCTGATGGACAGAACAGAGCACACAAGGCCTGATTGTTTTTCGTTAATTTAAGTTTTAGTAAACCACCATAGTCCTGTAATCATTTTTTTTTTCAAAGGGGACTTGGGTTGCAGAGTTCTGGGCATCTGGACTCAAAGTTTGTGATCCTGTGATCTCCAAAGTGATCTTCTTGCTTCCTGTCCCACCTCCTTTTCTCAGAAAAAAAGGTTTGTGCGGCCTGGACCAGTGCCAGTGTGATTGTTAGTGCCCTTTCTATGTGTGTAAACTCACACCTGGCAGTGGATGCTCACAGCTTGATATCCTGTGACTCTGACATCTTGGCAAGTGTCTTTTTGACTCGGAGGGCTGTGAGGCGAGAGGCTGGGTTGTGCGCCCAGCATTCTGTCATCAGTTTCCCCATCTGTCTCAAACACTGAGGGGATACAGATTTATGTTACGAAGGTCATACATTTGTGTGTGTTTGTGCATGTGTATGTGTGTGCATGGCATATTCTAATCTATTTTACCTCATCGCTGGTCCATCGATTAGGAAAAGATGGCCGTAGTCTCTTGATGCAGACCACCTCTCTCATGTCTTCATATGAAGGGTCTGTAGGAACTAACTCATGGTACGGCAATTGGTACTCCTCGAGGATCCCTAAAATGAATAAGTTCAGAAGAAACATGATCAGTTCTGTCAAACTAGCTCCTAAAAATTGAATGTTTTCAAATTTCCATACTGCACAGCCATCAAAAAAGTATTTTGTTTTTTAATTTTTCTGTGGAAGTCTAGCTTTTACAAGTTGTTTGTGTCAAAGAAAAGGATGGATAAAAAGTGTACGTACCTCCTGAGACACAACGCCGAGCAATCTCCCAGAGAATGAGCCCAAAGCTGTACATGTCGGCCATGATGTACGACTGAAAATGACTTCTGTTCAGAGTCTCATCCAGAACCTCTGGAGGCATGTAGCGCTTTGTACCAACTCTAGTGTTGGGAGGGATGTCTACCTCATTGGTGTCACTGCCAAGTCAGAGATCAAAGTAATCCTTTTAAATTAAAGATCAACTAGCTATGAACATTACTGAAACCTTTGAAATAATAGAAGTTTAAAATGCTTTGATCTATGAAAATTTCTGACCCACTATCAGAGCTCAAGCTCAACAAAACATGGATTCAAATCAAGAACTTTGTGGAATATTTCTACAAATCATGCTAAATAGGAAAGTCCCTGACACACCTACCTGATAAACTTGACTGCCAGTCCTAGGTCAGCTATACAGCAGGTACCATTTCTTTTCACCAGTATGTTCTTACTCTTCAGATCCCGGTGAGCGATGGCAGGTTTGCCCTGGGTGCCAAAGATCTCTGTGTGGAGGTGACAGAGTCCTGATACAGAGGAGTAGGCCAGTCGCAGCATGGCTTTATTGTCCAGAGTGGTTGATTTGAGGTAGTCATACAAAGAGCCATTCTCATGGTAGTCTGTGATTAGGTAGAGTTGTGTCCAAGAGCCAGTTCCTTTAATATCTGCAGCTATAAAACCTGTGAATAGGGTGGGCGGGGAATGGAGGAAGGGTACCGAGAGAAGGGAAGAAGAGTAAATCTCCACTTCACTGGCTGACTTGGCCAGGAAATGTAACTGTATATAACTTATGTTTTGGTAATTCTATCTTTACTGTTAACTTGTGTGCTTTAGAATTTCACCGTGAAGGTATATCAGTGAGGTTCAATCATAGAAATACAGCAGAGCAGACCACTTTGGCCTAAAAAGTCATTAAAAAAAATAGTATAGTAAGGCATAAGTAGACATGAAAACATCACAGTATAGCAAGGCGTAAAATGTCAAGAAAAAAGCATAATATAGGAAGACATAAAAAATATGAACTACATAGTATAGAGAGGCCTTAAAAAACACAAAAGTGACATAGTATAGGAAGACACAAAATGGCATAAAAACATCATGGTATAGTGAGGAATGAAAAGTCATAAAAATGTCATATTATACGAAAGCATAAAAAGGCAAAAAAACATCATAGTATAGTAAGGCATAAAAAGGCATAAAAACGTCATAGTATAGTAAGGCATAAAAAGTCATGAAAACGTCATGGTATAGAAAGGCATAAAATGTCATAGTATAGTATGGCATAAAACGTCCTAGTATAATGAAGCCTAAAAAGTCATAAAAATGTCATAGTATAGTAAGGTATAAAAAGTCATAAAAATGGCATAGTATAGTGTGACATTAAAACGTCATATTATACTAATGCATAAATAATGATAAAAATGGCATAGTATAGTAAGGCATAAAAACGTCATAGTATAGTAAGGCATAAAAAATCATAAAATCATCATAGTATGGTAAGGCATAAAAAGGCTTAAAAATGTCATAGAATAGCAAGGCATAAAACGTTGTAGTATAGTAAGGCATAAAAAGTCATAAAAACGTCATAGTATATAGTAAGGCATGAAAAGTCATAAAAATGGCATAGTATAGTTTGGCATTAAAACGTCATGTTGTAGTAAGGCATAAATAGTCATAAAAATGTCATGGTATAGAAAGGCATAAAAACATCATAGTATAGTATGGCATAAAAAGTCATAAAAAAACATATAGTAAGGCATAAAAAGTCATAAAAACGTCATAGTATAATAAGGTATAAAAAGTCATAAAAACGTCATAGTATAGTAAGTCATATATCCATCCTAGCATAGTGAGGCCTAAAAAGTCATAAAAACGTCATAGTATGGTATGACATGCAAAGTCATAAAAACGTCATAGTATAATAAGGTATAAAAAGTCATAAAAACGTCATAGTATAGTAAGGCATATATCCATCCTAGCATAGTGAGGCCTAAAGAGGCATAAAAACGTCATAGTATAATATGGCATATAATGTCATAGTATAGTAAGGCATAAAACGCCATAGTATAGTAAGGCATAAAAAGTAGAAAAAAAAAGGAATAGTATAGTAAGGCATAAAAAGTAATATTATAGTAAGGCATAAAAAGTCATAAAAACGTCATAGTATAATAAGGTATAAAAAGTCATAAAAAAGTCATAGTATGGTATGGCATGAAAAGTCATAAAAACGTCATAGTATAGTAAGGCATATATCCATCCTAGCATAGTGAGGCCTAAAAAATCATAAAAACGTCATAGTATGGTATGGCATGAAAAGTCATAAAAACGTCATATCATGGTAAGGTATAAAAAGGCATAAAAACGTCATAGTATAGTATGGCATAAAACATCATATTATAGTAAGGCATAAAAAGTCATAAAAACGTCATAGTATAGTAAGGCATAAAAAAGTCATAGTATAGTAAGGCATAAAAAGTTAAAAATGTCATAGTATAGTAAGGCATAAAAAGGCATAAAAACGTCATAGTATAGTAAGGCATAAAAAGGCATAAAAACGTCATAGTATAATATGGCATAAAACATCATAAAAACGTCATATTATAGTAAGGCATAAAATGTCAAAGTATAGTAAGGCATAAAACGCCATAGTATAGTAAGGCATAAAAAGTTGTAAAAACGCCATAGTATAGTATGGCATAAAAAGTCTAATAATAATGAAGCCTAAAAAGTCATAAAAATGTCATAGTATAATAAGGTATAAAAAGTCATAAAAACGTCATAGTATAGTAAGTCATATATCCATCCTAGCATAGTGAGGCCTAAAAAGTCATAAAAACGTCATAGTATGGTATGACATGCAAAGTCATAAAAACGTCATAGTATAATAAGGTATAAAAAGTCATAAAAACGTCATAGTATAGTAAGGCATATATCCATCCTAGCATAGTG
>NW_019524663.1:3996-4332 GCF_002814215.2 Seriola lalandi dorsalis | reverse complement strand
GTGTGTGTGTGTGTGTGTGTGTGTGTGTGTGTGTGTGTGTGTGTGTGTGTGTGTGTGTAAATTTACAGTACAGCAGGTCAAAGTGAAGGGCACTGAAGCACTTAAGAGTTGAAGCAAGTGAATAAGAAGCAACGAGAGAGAGAGAGAGACTAACAGAAGGAAGAAAGATGGTAAATGATGGAGGGAAATATAATCTTTCTCTCTCCATTTGTCTTTCCTCACTCCTTTCACAAAACTTTAACGAATCTTTTGGAGAAATTTTAATTAAAACATTTATTAAAGTTTATTTTTACAGCTCAAGAAGAAGAAGAAACTAAATCTGAGAAACACGACGAA
>NW_019524663.1:3509-3976 GCF_002814215.2 Seriola lalandi dorsalis | reverse complement strand
ACACACACACACACACACACATATATAAGGGCAAGCAAGAAAGTCCATAAAAACAGGCCACAGGCTAATTAGCCACCCCTGTACGCAACCTGTGTGTGTGTGTGTGTGTGTGTGTGTTTATGTGTGTATGTGCTGGGTTAATTAGCCAGGAAGACAGCAGGCAGACGTTAGACAGCTTCCTTTGATCTAACGCCGCTAAGTACTTCCTGGAGACACACACACACACACACACACACACACACACACACACACACACGACCATCCTTGTCAGGACATTACATTCATTCATTCATCATGGAGTCAAACCTAAACCAGGATCTCAGAGGTTCCAGACTGTGGTCCCCATCAGGACGACTGGTCCTGGCAACGTCTGTGTTTATACCGGCAAGAGGTAACATACACACACATACATACACATACACACACACACACACACACACACACACACACACACACACACACACACA
>NW_019524663.1:1381-3072 GCF_002814215.2 Seriola lalandi dorsalis | reverse complement strand
TGGTAATCAGTGACACCTGCGCTGACCAGTAGCACCAGACAACAGAAAACAGGGAGACGTGGCTCATCATTTGTGGTTTGCTGACACTGTTACGGAGAGAGCAAAGAGAAGGGAAAGAGTTTTTAAGAGACCGAAATCTGACTTTTCTTTTTATTGTTTCAACGTCCCTGTGGAGTCGGATGTGGTGCCTCAATCTGCCATTTCTTTGTTGTGGAGAAGGTGAGGTGAGGTCGAATCAGGAACGATAAACTAGCGCTGAAAGAGCATTTCTATATAATAATAATAATAATAATGGTGACTGAGCGCCTGGGAGATATTAGACATTTTTAGCGGCTGTGTTTGAAGAGAAGCAGCTGATCATCAAATCAATTTACACACTGGATAAATATGAATGAGCGGCTCTATACATCATGAGCATGAACGTGTCACGAGGGTGTGAACGCCGTGTTCCCGTTAGAGGCGGCCTGATGGATTTTCTCTGGAACGTGCCGAAGGTTATTTTTCATACCTTGATCCGTATCAGCTTAAGTAACTTTTAATGAAGTGGGGTTTGAAATTAGACTCTCTCTCTCTCTCTTTCTCTCTCTTCTTGTCTCTTTCTTTGCCTTTCCTATAAAAAATAACGTGATGTGGTCTCTGTCCATTAAGTAGCTATTAGCCCTGTGGAAGTCATTACAGACTCGGCTGGCAGGCAAACGACAAAAACATCAAATTCTGGTTGTAAAAAGCCGCCGAGCGAGGAGGAGGAGGAGGAGGAGGAGGAGGAGGAGGGAGCTATGGAGGAAACAGAGGGACAGGAGACGTATACACTGAGTCAGCTGTCCTTTTTACAGTCGACGTGACGTCCTGTCAAAACGTCAAAATAAAGTCCTGCCGAGACCGAGAGAGAAGTTCTTTCCTTCTTGAAATGAGACATGAGGAAATATTTCAAAGACGCGTTAATTCAAGTCACTTTTATTTAAACGAAATAATGACCTCGTATATCTTTGAAATTGTAGAAGAAGAAAAAACGAAAGAGTTTTTGTAAGTGAAGCTCCGCAGAGAGATTCACTTCTTCCTCTGATGAGACAAAAAACTATCTTTAATAAGCTGTGAATACGTCTTCTGTGACTTGGAGGAAAGGAGGGTGAGGAAGAGAGACCGCAACGGAGACAGTGAGTCATTTAACTGTTCGCTCTCTGAATTCATTCAGAGGAACATGGTGAGAGTTACAGCTGCTGAGGATCACTGGTGAAGCAGAGCAGTGATGGAGGGAGAGAGAGAGAGAGAGAGAGAGAGAGGGGAGCCAAGTTTACCACTTTTCTACCTTTAAACCGACTGTACTGTAACCGTGGCAACGACCGTTACTTTTTTGACCCAGAGCAAGCGGTTTCTCTCTTCTTCTACTCAGAGGGGGTTCGTGAGGCGTCTCAACAGGAAATGAGATCCACAGTAGTGTGAGTCACGGCGAGACAATTTCAACACGAGCACCTAAATGCATCATCATCATCATCATCATCATCATCATCATCCATTTCACCAACAACCTGTATATGAGCCATGGAAGTGAACACCTCAGTAGCAGCAGCACCGATACCAAACCAACACTTTACTGTCTTGGTATCACACTTTCAGGAAGAACAACATGTGAACATTTAACAAAAGAAGAAGCCAAAGTTTTCAAATGTTAAATGAATTAAAGCGGAAAATCT
>NW_019524662.1:6554-12472 GCF_002814215.2 Seriola lalandi dorsalis | reverse complement strand
CGATCATGATGATACAAGAAGTAAAACTCGGGGAGACGAAGTCAGCTGGAATGATGAGACACAAAACAGCGTGGATACAACATCTACAGGACTGCTGTGGAGGGAAACTGGACATTTTTCAAATACAAACATTTAGATTAGAGATGAAGAGTTTGAACATAATTTAAGAATTTGTAGAATGAGAGTTGGATAGTCCAATAAATATAACATCATGTGACAGTATCTTTTTGACAATGGGGATTTTTTTTATTTGCAATAATTTCAATAGAATTAACAATTTATAACCTTATGTTGAAAAGCTTACATACCTGCTTTGTGTATCAAAGTCACCTCATGGAGAGTGTGTGTTGCTCCGTCAGAGTCCACAGATAAAATAACCTGTACTTTAATCCTGGTCACCTGAGATCGAGGCGTGTCCACCTTGTGTTAGTTCCCGCCGGTCTATTCCAGCTTTTACATAAACATAGTTCACATATCTGAAACTTTTCCTCATTGGAGTGAGAGTTTTCATGAAAACAAATCACACATTGTTCCATTATATTGTAGCTTCTCTTTACTGATTCTGTGTCACTTTTAGGACTGATTTTAATTTTGCTCTTGACACAAAAGGAAGAACATGGTCAGGCTCCCTTGTTTATTTAAAGAAACAGATTTATTTTTTCAACTCACACATTTACATTGAGTTCACATTGTCTTTGGACACACACACACACAAGGTTTCAACATCACACCAATATACAGTATCTACCTTCTATTTCTTTATTTAAGTAGATGACACACACCAGGAACTGACAAACTCACCAGGTGCAATAAGTAACATACACCATCTGTGCAGTATACTTCATATGCTGCTATTTTGTACATTTTTGTAAACATCTATTGTATATATTCTATTATTATTATCTAGTATTAGTTACTGGAATTTTGTGATGTTTTATTTCTGCTGTGACACTGCAAGTTTCCCCAGTGTGGGACTAATCAAGGAATATCTTTGTATTATCTTATGCTTTTTTTTTTTTTAAAAAAGACAAGATTTCAACCTTCAGAATTATTTGAAAATACCCACAGAAAATGGAAAATCGTGAAATTACAATATACACACATTTTAATTATGTTTAGACCTATTATTATTATTATTATTATACTGTGTTACATCATTAAGAAAAACATGTAATTGAGTGCCAAATTACAGATTTGATTTAACTGGACAGTTGGAATATCATCATCATTAAAGCATTGTAAGCATCATTAAAGCCATGTATTTATGAGTGTTAAACAAGTGCAAAGAATACAAATAAGACACTCACACTTTATTTAAGTGTCATTATTGATCTCAAACAGCAGCCAATCAGAAATGCCAAACAAGACGCATTCTAGTCTCCATGTCGGCCTTAACCATTGTCAGGCAGTCGGTGAAAATGATGAAGCAGTCATCAGTGAGTACAATGAGTACAACCAGAAAATTGCTCTGAGTTAGTTAGTTAGTTAATTAGTCTAATAATAAATGTTTTTCTATATTTAAAATGAATATATATGCCTGTAGGTCATATCTTATGCAGCATGTAACTTTTTCGAATTAAGTAGGGCAGAATTAATTTAGCAGACTTTATTTAAAGAACCTAATATGACAGTCTTTATGATAAAATTATTGTGTTTTCCCAACCCGTCATGGGCCTAACCCACCGGTAAATGGTTTGCAGAGCTTTTTCGTAATCACAACATTGAATTATGCACTGCGCCACAACCCCAAGAATTCAGAGATATCCTTCTTAGGCTTAAAAGAATCTGAATCATACCTGAAGCTTTTTTGATATGACATCTTACAATGCCGTGATCGGAGCATGTGCAGTCAAGATTTCATCATATATGGGGTCATAATTTGAAAAGTCCAGGCAACTACATCTCCAGATTCTGGGGTATTTTGTACAGTGGTGACAAGTCAAAACAGATGAGTAGGTGCCTAAAATGTAGTTAGAGATGCTCAATTGAACCATATTAAATGGTTTCACACTGTTCCACTGATCAACAGTTGGAAGTAACACACAAGGTCTAGGAGAAATAATAATAGAAGGGAGAAAAGTGTTGCTAGCTTGTAAACACAGTTTAAAGGAAGGAAATTCAGCCTGTTAAACACTAAATGTTTATCATGAAACCTGCAGCAAGTAAGAATCAACACAATCAAGTGTGAGAGATGAAAAATACAAAGATATGAAACTAAAAACAGGTTCTTGCTTTTATAATAAGGTAAACAAAAATATTTTATTTAGTTACAAGTAAATGCTTTGGTTTTATCTTTGATTAATTTTGCATTTAAACTTCAAACTCTTTCAGTTCCACATTATTTTCCCTCCATGTTCTCTACTTCCTTCTTTTCCAGTGTTCTAACTAACTTGTCTGTTGTCTCTAATAGTTTCTCTGCGTCCAGTACCAGTTGCTCAAGTTCTTTTCGTTCTTCAGTCTTATCAGATTTGGCCTCAAATATTATTTCTTTTAACTGTAAGTATTCAGCTTTACTGATGACTGTCTTATCCTCTGTTTGTTCTTTCTCCAGTGACTGTACCAGTGCTTCATTTTTGGCCAGCAGTTTCTCCGTCTTCTTCTTTCGCTGTTTGAGTTTTTCTTTCTGCTTCATGAATTCCTCCTTCTGTTTCATCAGTATATCCTTATTCCTCTTTAATTCTAGATGTGTATAAGAGACAGCATTCACTTTATCACAATATTAAAATATGATATAATGCAAACTATGGTGTATCTGTTTGTTTGTTTCTGTGTTTGTGTGTGAGTTACCTCCACAGCAGTCTGTTAGGAGAAGTAGGACAACAACATGACGAAAAACTAAAACACTGAAATCAGTGTGTGTGAGCGTAGACAGCCTCTTCTTCAAGTGCAGCATCATGGAGTTCTGTAAATTCAAAATAAACCAGCTGCGACATATTAATTCTTGAAGAGAATAAGGACTTTAAGCAGCGACGGTTGAAGGGACGGCTACGACTTTATATCAAAACTTCCTACTGTTGCAGCCAAACTGTCTACAACAGGAGAAAGACTAGTTTATCCTGTGATATGTTAAAGAGTAATTCTACATTTCTCACTGTCATTTAGTTTGTATTCATTTTATACCGTTAGTAGTTTTATGGATTATGAGTATATTTGACAGATACCTGATAATTTGACAGATTTTTTCAGTTTATTCATAGACCTGTAGCACAAACTGTTGTTAACCTCCATCCTCTGTGTATTGATGAAACCATGACGCTGTCCATGGTGCTGAAGTCACAGACAGATTTATACAAAGAGACATATTGTACCAATCTTCAGAGCAACCTCGGTTTGCTGAAGTAGTAAAGTTAACAGTTAAATGTTGCTTAATAATCTTTGATTTCCATTACTACGGCAACGTGCTTGGATGTATACGGGCACCATAGCCGTCACTTCAATGGTCTGTGCTTAAAATCTCTAATACTTCTAGACGGACTGGGACAGCAGGTAAATCTGGATCAGCTCTAAATTGCTACTGATTGTGGCAACGAGGCATAGGCTGTGTTTTAACATTAGAAGTTATAAATATCTATAAATGTGAGGAAATTTAAATGCAAAAACATGGATCGGCAGTGCATCTGATGATATGTCATATAAGATAAGGGCACAATTATAAGTGTACAGTTAAATAGGTCACTACCATTCATCAGGCGTCCATCTTGTCTGATGTACTGCAAATATTTGTGTAGGTGTCTGCCCCACAACATGGCTGCCTGTAACCGTTAGTAACTACTGGCAAAAGAGAAACCTTCACTGTGCAGCAATAAAACTGGTAAAACATTAACCTGCATAATGTCCCACTGTGACCTTCTTCAGATATTCAATAATAAAATACCAATTTATGACTCTAGTTTGAATAACGCTCATACTGAACATGAAAATGAAGCAGCCATTGTTTTATGCATAGAAACTGTAAGTTTTCCAATTACTGAGGAAATATTGCAATGATCATATGAATTGTTTACATTGTTGTTACATTTGAGTTAAAGGAGAAGTAATGCACTTTGATGTATTGCTCATAGAGCTTCTAAATTACATTGCAGTCAAGAGAACTGATAACATGTCTACTCATAACAGTTGCAATATTTTAAAGATACAATAATTATCATCACTTTGTGTGTAAGTTTAACTCATTGCATATTAAACATGAAATACAGATGATCAGTTATGACAGGAGACCTACCATTATGATGAGCATTTATTGGAATGATTAAAAAAATCCTTCAAATTAAAAGTTAGTGACAGCCTGAGTAATGTTAGAATCTAAAGAAGAATTGAATTTTAAACAGTCTTACCTGTTTTGTGCCTCGATGATTGACTCACTGCAGTAAAGTCAGCTGCACGGTCAAAGTCCTGAATTGAAATACTTTGACCGTGGCCGTCTGTATTGAGATGGGCGTGAACCACATGATTCCTTATCTGTGTAACGTCTAACAGCCAGAACAGCCTGAACAGCCTGAACTCCAAACTGCTGCAGCGGAGGAGCTCTGCCCTGGTTTTGGTGAATTGAATTGACTTTGTTTTCTAAGGTGACCCTGAGAGCTCATAATTATATATATATGTATATAAATGTGTATACACACACACACACACACACACACACACACACACACACACACATATGTATGATATATAATCTTGATCTTGATGACCGGTGTGTATGCTATATGCCATGTATCAGCTGTAGAGTTGTGTGTAAAATTTTGTCATAACCAACTTTTATATTGACTAAACTACAAAAAGAAAAAGAGCAGCCATGCTAGCATCTTTTTTGAGGCTATAAGGTGCAGTGATGTATTGAGCTAAGTGCTTACAGAGCGTTAGAAAATATTCTGCAGAAATAAAGACCATTCAGAGGCAGGGAGGCTTTATTTAAAACAACCACAATGTATCAAATGACAATATGTACACAATGTGACCAATGATGAACCTACAGAGAATTGCCAGCTGAATCTGCAGCTTCCCATGTTTTTGTCCAAATCAGCCTGCTGGTGTTACAAAGCTGCTCTTCTTTATGTGAACATGAATATACAGTATTTCTACTATACATAAAATATCCTGCTTCATCATAATCATTGTGTTACACTTAGCACAGTATAATATTGTTTACTCATTAACCATGCAACATTGTCTTTGTTTTTATATAACTCCAACCTTAAACCTGCCTTAGTAATCAACATATCTTGGTCAGGCCACAAACATCATAAGAGACTCATCTCACCCGCGTCACGACCTTTTCACCCTGCTGCCCTCTAGGAGGCGCTACACTTCCAGATTCCTGACAAATTTTAATAAAAGTGTCATTAGAAAACTAAACTGCAGAACAACCAGGCCATAATAAGTACATAAACCATAGCGTGTACATGTGCAATAATACCCTGAACATGTGCAATATTTTCTGTGCAATTTACCTATGTGCAATATAACTGTTTACATGGACTTATTCAGCTTTTTTTAAATCAATTTTTTATACTAATTGTTGTTTCATTTTATATTCACTTATATAGACTGTAACATGTCCACTTGTTTGTAGTTATGTTTACTGTCTGCACCACTGGAGACACTTTCATTCCACACTGTGCAATGACAATAAAGGCATTGAATTGAAGTGAACTGAATTGAACATATGGTTAAAAATTAAATTCACATTTTTATTCTTAATTTTTTTTCCAAGAACCCACTGATGCTCAAAAAAATTATTCTGCAAGCTTCAATGTTGTATTCTTGTATGCTGGTAATATCAAACATATAGACTTTCCAAATCATAATGTCGTTATCAGTTACGTAAATACTTTCCTTATCAACGCTTAGATCACCAAATATCATGATTTGACAACAGGCAACAGTTCAAAAGAAATTCTGATCTGAGGAAATGTGAA
>NW_019524662.1:5399-6225 GCF_002814215.2 Seriola lalandi dorsalis | reverse complement strand
TCTCTCCTTTTCTTCCTTTATCTGGTCAAGTTTCCATTTGGACTGCAAAATACTTTCTTTTTCATTTAACAACCGTTGTTTGTCATCCGTCTTTTCTGCCCGATCCTCTAGTGTCTTTTCCACTTCCTGAAGACGCTCACTATTCTCCACCCATTCCTGGTTTACTTCCTCCAGCTGTGACTTGAGCTGATCTCTGTGGGTTGTTATGTCTTTCTTCTGTTCTATCAGTGTAGAAACAGCGTCTGTCGTCAGAGTAAATATACAAAACTGAGTGAGAAAGAGAAGCATAACAGCAATGTCATTGTGAATCTCTGGGCTCAACATATACAAATACCTAAATCTACAACTTAACAGATGCACTTTCAACTGGTTATCAGGATAATCACCAATTAACTATTTATACCACATTTAATGTTACTTAAAGCTCCATATTTTCTGGTTCTTCTGTGTTTTATTTGAAGCGTCTGTTGAACCAAAAACCATCTCAGTGTAGTTTTACATCTCCTCTCTCAGGCTTCTCTCTGCAGCTCTAGTAACAACAGGTCGGTGAGCCAATCAGAAGAGACGAGGCTCTGAGCCTCTCTTCTGATTGGCTGACTGTTTTCTGAGTGATCCAATCAAAATAAAGCAGATTTCAGGTAAAAACACTCAGAGAAACCAAATCCTGCAAGGTTTGGATGGTGGGTCCAGGTGGGCTTGGTAATCAGTAACCATGGAAACGGGTCTATAACAAACATGCTGAAGTGGCTCTGAAGCCACAGAAGAATAAGCCTGTAATAAAACAGCTGGACACACACACACACACACACACACACACACACACACA
>NW_019524662.1:0-625 GCF_002814215.2 Seriola lalandi dorsalis | reverse complement strand
AATCTTCTGTTTTGTCACACAATTAGCAGGTAATGGGAGAAATATTTATCTCTTTATAATCTTTGTTGCTGCGGATATTCATGTTGTCCACTCTCACATTGCAGATTGTGGATTTGAGAAGTTGGCATTCCCAATGAATTAAGTCATATTACTTAGCTTCAGTTATCAGTTTCCTAGTTTTACAGTTTATGTTCAGAACCCCCACACTGGTAGGTGGATAAGAGCAGACTCAGGAGCACTGGGTGCACTGCAGGCTTCAGCAAGGTTCCTGGTAACCTGCTAATCTACTAAAACCTGCTCTATTGGTCTATGTGATGAAATAATTGGTCGATTTATATCTACTTCTTTACCTGATGATGTTGTGGAGGAGTTCAATAGTGGTCGATTAGACGTGGTGACCTCATGTCCTTTAAAAGCAGCAGGCAGAATAAATGGGAAGACAGTGAGGTCCAGCTCAACAAGTACACAACATCTACATATTAAAGGGGGCCTATTATGATTTTCCTAGTGTACAATTTTACATGTCCATATTAAACATGGAAAATGTTTCAAATTATGATGTAAATGTATATCTACTTCTTTACCTGATGATGTTGTGGAGGAGTTCAACGGTGGCCAATTAGAC
>NW_019524661.1:9959-10315 GCF_002814215.2 Seriola lalandi dorsalis | reverse complement strand
ATGTCTGTTTAACCCTTTGATGAGCTGCTCTCTGTCGCCTCCTGCTGTCAGGAGTCAAACCTTCACGCTGCTGCCCTCTGCTGCTTCAGACAACACACACTTTACCCTGTCCTCTCTACTTTTATATTTCCTGCAGTTGTAAATAGTTTTTTCTTCTGTTCCTGTTTGTGGCTGTTGTAAACATTTTAATGCTGTGTCTCTTTGTGTTTCTGGCCATATGTACATGTCAGCATCAGGTGATATCAGACTCCAATCACAATATTTATTTATTTATTTTTAATTCATGAATTTAACTTAATCTTTCTGGAAAGGTATGATATTCTTGGCAGCAGCAGCCACGTGCTCTTTGAGTGCAC
>NW_019524661.1:7986-9939 GCF_002814215.2 Seriola lalandi dorsalis | reverse complement strand
TATAAAGCAAGCCTAAAATGTTTTTTTATATTACAAAATGTACCAAAAGCTACTAAAAAGCACTGGTGAATGTTTGATTTTGAGTTTTATCAATGCTGCAAACATTGGAAAGAATTTTAGGAAAATGTTCCATAATTCCTGGGGGGCTGATAATTTTGGTCACAACTGTAATGCTTTCAGTACAAATGTGAAAGTAGATAAATCTGCTAAATCAACGGCAGTGATGAAAACATACAGTGCTGGGGAGGACAGCTCAAAAGATTCAAATGGATCAAGAAAAGTGAGCATGTCAACATTATCTTCAAACCCACTGACATGCCTATGCTGTGGAGAGAGTCACTCGCATGTTGACAGAGGGTGGCAGTTGGTTGAAAGCTTTTTTTAAATGGCGTTGCCCTTCACTGATGACTGCTGAGATCAAATCAGTGCATATTCACACACTGCAGATGTTGAGCTGTTTGTGGTCAGTTATAATTCACACTGGGCTCAACAGACATAGTTCTGGTTTTCACTCTGTGTTTGTGCCATCTTTTCTTCATGCTGTGCAGACCATGATGACACGATGACACGATCCACCAGGTGAGCTCTGACACCAACCACACCTGCAAGTTGCAATGTTGCTGCATCTTGTTGTTGAAGTATTTTTCTACAAGTTGCTTCTGTGTCTTCAGGCTTTGGTTTTCAGGGATGACCAAAAGGAGGAAGATGACAGGATCAGTCCACACCTGAGCACTGCATGTTTCACATAGCTGACATGAATTTATTTTCTTTTTTCCATCATCGTGTTTGTGTCTCTCTGTTTTAATCCTGTGGAGGCTATGGCTTCATCCACACTACCACTTTTACAATACATCACTTTATCTACGTTTTCACCTGGTCAGGGTATATGTGTCTTCAGGTGTGTTAGTCTGGATGGAGATCTGGACAGCCAGTGAATCCGTATGGTCCTTGTAGTCTGGATCAGCTGCTCAGTGGTTTGTGGTGTGGTTTCCATCAGTCACAAAAACTTTTATTTTGACACTTTAAGTGCATTTAGCTCAGAAAACTTATTTACTTTTACTGAAGTAGAGTTTCAAAAAGAAGATTTCACTCGTGGTGGAGTATTTTTACTTTGTGGTGTTGAGACTTTCTCGAGTAAATACTGTTTCTTCATCACTGCTACTACATGGTATTACAGTACACCTGATGTGGAGCAGTGTGTCGCTGCAGCCACCAGAGGGCAGCAGAATACAAGTTTTATTCGTTACAGCGACAGCAGCAGCAGAGGAAGACATGATTCAGTTTAAACAGCACATTTCATTAAAAGTCAACTCAGTGTGATTTAGATTAAAATGTTTACAACAGCCAGAAACAGGAACAGAAGAAAAAACAATATAAAACTGCAAGAAATATACAAGTGAAGAAGAGAAGAATGAACTGAAGCAGCAGAGGGCAGCAGTGTGAAGGTTTGACTCCTGACAGCAGGAGGCGACAGAGAGCAGCTCATCAGAGACTGAAGGATGAACTGAAGTTGATTTTAAATTCCTCTGACACAAAACAAACTTGACTTTAATTTGTTGTTGTTGCTTTCAGTTCTTTTCAATTCAAATATAAAGACAAACAGCAGCTTATTTTCTTATTTAAAGTTCACTGAAACGTTATTGTAAAAGCTTCTTCAAGATCACAGCTGAGGAGCTCTGTGGATTTGTACTTTTGTGTTTCCATCACAGATGTTCAACAACAGTGTGTGTCACTAAATACACCACCAACCTGAATGTGTGTGTGTTGTTGTGTTTCTGCATCATGGTGACCCAGATTTTTCATCTGCTGTCAGATTCAAATCAAGAGCAAGAAACTTTTCAACTCAATCAGTTCAGAGAAACAGAGAATTCTGGGAAATATCACTATTTATAAAATGTAATTAATGAGAATAAAACAAAGATAAAGAGTTGAAATAATAAATGAATCCCCTCT
>NW_019524661.1:5631-7358 GCF_002814215.2 Seriola lalandi dorsalis | reverse complement strand
GACCAGGAGAGTTGGTGAAACAGTCTCGTTCAGCTGTGGAACTGACCAGTGTGACACTGATTGGGTTGCCTGGCTCCAGAAGAAAGAGACAGAAACATTCACACTGATTCTTGATATTAACAGGAAAACTAGTGAAGTTTATTCAGGTTTCAATCATCCTCAGAAAGATGATTTCACAGCCGTTAATAAACCAAACGGCTGGGAGTTGAAGATAGAGAAAGTTCAACTCTCTCATTCAGCCTCCTACTACTGCTCCTGTCAGAAGAAAGCTCCCCACAGTGAGAAATGATCCCTGCAGCCTGAACAAAAACCTCCAGATGAACAGATGTCAAACAGTGTTAGTGACAGGAAGAGAGCAGGAAACCACAGCCCAGGTTCACATATTTCACTTACAGCTCACACACTTTTTCTTGACTTTTCTTTGATATTGATTGATATTTTGATCAGATATTTCAGCGGGTTTCCTGTTGCTCCTCACAGTGAGGACAAAGAAGAAACACAGAAGCACAATAATAAAACAAGATGAAGAGAAAACTATCAAAGGAACTCAATGAATCAAATCAGCTCCAACAGAAAAGCTGGAAACAACAAAGAAACTTTAAATCACATGAGAAAAATTGGAGCATTGACATGTACAAAGACAAGTGTGATGAGGCTCCAAGCCAAAGATGACCAGGAGTCTACAGCCAAGCAGCAGCTCTGTGACGCTGGGCTTAGACACAGTGCTGCTTTCAGCTAAATGCTAACATGCTAACAGGCTGAAGTTTAGCAATCACAAAGTTCATCATGTTGGTTGTTATAGGAAATGTTAGCATGCTAACACAGGTTCAAATGTGACCTGATGATGGCGCTAGATGAAAAGTCAAAGCATCACCAAAGTTATTACAGTTCATCCTCAGAGGAACAGGAACGTCTGAACCAATTGAAATGGGAATATTTGTTGAGATATTTCAGTGTGAAGAACAAAGAAAAGAGAAGAAGAGACAGTCATGTTGATATGAACATTAGAGAAACACATGATGGAGCTGAAATATGATCCTGGTTCATAATGTGGATCCTTCACCTCAGCTGACACATTCAGCAGCCGACAGGTTTTTGTATCAGTCTTTTTCACTGTGGGAGGGAAAGTTCTACCAGATCTTTGGCTCTGGAACTAAACTGTATGTAACAGGTAAGAACAAACATTTCTTTTCCTTCACTTGTTTTATTGAAGAAGTGTAAAATGTGTTTGAAGTCACTTTCTGCTGCTTCACACTTTACATGTTAGTTTGTTCAGAGTTAGTACAAAGTTCCTGATGCAGCCGTTGTTCAATGAAAAAGTTCAACATTAGTGAAAAGATGTTTCAGTCTCACTGCACAGCTGAAGGAATTCTTTATTTCTGCTTGAGACAAGAAAGTTGTTGAAGAGTCCAAAAAGTCTGATATTGGAAGAGAATTGTGGATCGTCATCAGCTGCTGCTTCATCAATCATCACACTGCTTTTCTTTTCTCTCCTCAAATCAATTGACTTCTACATGAAGGATTGTGGAGGATTTTCCTGCTCACTTGACTTTTGCTACAAAATGTCCAGTTAATGAAAGTGAATTTCAGTGATGAGCAGGATTCTTCACGTTCACTCTGACTCTTCAAACTCATGTTTTTAAACCTGATTTTCCTTCATGGGAAATTATATTTGTAAAGTTGATGGTGGATAATACAATAAATTAATTCAGTTGATGTCTGATGAT
>NW_019524661.1:0-404 GCF_002814215.2 Seriola lalandi dorsalis | reverse complement strand
ACAGCAGGGAGCTCTTCCCCTCAGGGTGGGCTCTGGGTGCTGCTGGGTACACGCTCACCACGGGCTTCACTACCGCCTCATCTGAAGTTTGACAGCAGCAACAAGCAGCACAGACACATTCACACAGTCAACAGCAGCTTCCAGCACTGCACTGCATTCAGTCTGGTCCTGGAAACTACATGGACTCTGATCAATAAACTACTGATCAATACAGCACAAAGGTCCCACATACACTGGACTCACCTTCACATAGATTTACTCTGCTACAGATCATGGTTATATATGATGTAGATCAGCAGAGAAAGATCAAGTTCAACAAAGTCAAAGATGGAAACACTATTTCAATTCTTTATACTCATATTTCACTTTTATAAATCACCAGCTCAGAATATGTGTCTTCATAA
>NW_019524660.1:6188-6957 GCF_002814215.2 Seriola lalandi dorsalis | reverse complement strand
TTTTGTCATACCTAAGTAGAAAACTGAAGGTTTTTTGTGCAACCAGATCCTTAAAGGACTTTAAGTATTTTATTCTTAAATATTAATTAGGATGGATTTACTCACTTTACTACTTCAATAAGTCTGAGTCACTATAACTAAAATTTCATAAATTGCCACAAATATTTGTTATTCATTCTATTTCATTTCGTTGAAGACTGAATGACAAATGTGTTTATACAGTATATTAAAGCACTAACGTTGTATCAGCCCAGTCAGGTTATGTTGCCGACACAGTCACATACTGAGGCATGTACAGACACATTCACCATCTCACAGTGAAACCAGCCTGTCACATTTTTCCTCCGACAGTCGCAGACTTGTGTGTGTTTGTTTTCTCAGCCTGCGTGGGCTGAAGGAGGGATTACCTCCTCTCTGAGTCACTGCTGCACTTCAAAGACCTCTGCTAAAAGTAACCCCCCCCCCTCCTACCACCCGCCCACCTCACACACGGACACACACAGCGACACACACCCAGGCCTCAAACAGTTTCCCACAAAGTCTCAGGAAACACAACAGCGTGCTGGTGGAGGGTTTCAGAGCAGGTTGAACCAGAAACTGATGTGTTCACTGTCTGATTATGCTGAAATGTGCTGCACACCAGTGGAAGAAGACGTCTTCACATCCTTTACCTAAACAACAGCAGCAATACCAGGGAAAAAAGTAAAAGTACATAAGTGTTATAAGCAATGTGTATTTTAAGAATTAAAAGTAAATTATAATGAGAAAC
>NW_019524660.1:0-455 GCF_002814215.2 Seriola lalandi dorsalis | reverse complement strand
CGTCCACACCCACAGGCCGTGAATGAGGAGCAATAAAGTGAACAAGATACAAAACAGTCATTAAAACCAGTTGTTAATGGAGGAGATCAAAGAAAAGAGTTAGTTTCAGACCTTGACTTCAGACACTGATGCACGACAGTTCAAAGTGATTCACTGTGATCTGAATCAGCTGTGCTTTGGTACAACGGTGCTCTGAGCTACATGCTAACAAAAAACAGGCTGACGTTAGCCAGGTTTAATGTTTGCTGAAACATTTTCACCTGGCGTGTTAGCATAATTAGCTCTAAACGCAAAGTGAAACTGATGCTGATGGGAAGGTCATTATTTTTCCAGGAGCCAGTTGCACAAAGTTAAAGTTTCATTTCTCCTTAGCTGAGGGACTTCAGGGTGTTGCACAGAATCATAGAGAAGGTTCAATTAGTTCAAAAATATTTAGGCATGTGCAGCAAATACGG
>NW_019524659.1:6372-6861 GCF_002814215.2 Seriola lalandi dorsalis | reverse complement strand
GGATCAGCTGTTCAAACAGTCTTCATATTAACTCTGAGAGCCCTGCAGAGACTCGACAGAAACCCAAGCACAATCCAGGGTCTCTCACCTTTAGTAAGGCTGTGGGAAAAAAATTTCACGTAAAGATTGTAAGTTGTAAATTTGTTTATGTGTTGAGAAGATTAGTATTTGTTGTACTCCTGCTCCTTTTCCTCATATTTCCTGCTTTTGGCTTTTCTTTCTTTTTATTCTTTCTCTCGACTGTTTTTTAGTATCAGCATCTTCGGATTTAATTCTCCCACCAATTAGAACTGGCTTCATGTCTCTGCAGTCCAACTGCACAGGAGAAGTAACCTGAGTTGGTCTCAGGACCAGGTGTGTTTTGATGAAGTGGCCTGTAGGCGGTGCTGTTATCCAAGTCTTTCATGCACTTACTGGAGAACAAAGGGACATCGTTTTGTGTGCTTTTATTTCATATTTAGCATCTTTCCCAAGAGCCCATCATCCATC
>NW_019524659.1:0-473 GCF_002814215.2 Seriola lalandi dorsalis | reverse complement strand
TGGTCTTGATGTCACAGAGGCCTCGGTGTACTCAGGACTTTGTACTGAGATCTTCAGAAGAGAGAGTGTGATCTTCCAGAAAACAGTCTACTGCTTTGTTCATCTGAGCGTTCAGGAGTTTCTGGCTGCAGTCTACATGTTCCACTGTTACACCAACAGGAAGACAGAGGTCCTGAAGAACTTCCTGGGAAAACAACATGTTGATTTTACCCTGGATGACTTCCTGAGGTTAGCCATGGAGAAATCCCTCCAAAGTAAAAATGGTCACCTGGACCTGTTTGTCCGCTTCCTTCATGGCCTCTCTCTGGAGTCCAACCAGAGGCTCTTAGGAGGTCTGCTGGGTCAGACAGAGAACAGTCCAGGAACCATCCAGAGAGCCATCAACAACCTGAAGAAGAAGAACAAAGATGATATCTCTCCTGACAGAAGCATCAACATCTTCCACTGTCTGACGGAGATGAAGGATCACTCAG
>NW_019524658.1:5951-7064 GCF_002814215.2 Seriola lalandi dorsalis | reverse complement strand
TGGACTCACCTTCACATAGATTTACTCTGCTACAGATCATGGTTATATATGATGTAGATCAGCAGAGAAAGATCAAGTTCAACAAAGTCAAAGATGGAAACACTATTTCAATTCTTTATACTCATATTTCACTTTTATAAATCACCAGCTCAGAATATGTGTCTTCATAAAATTATATTAATATTAATATATAATATATATTTGTTTTATTTAACTAAAATACATATTTACTACTATCAGAAACAAAATGACAGTTATAAGATATAATGTTTTAACTGAATATCTAATGATATAAAATATATTATAGGATTTTATTCCTAATATAAAAACAACAAACATTCACCATTATTTATTTTAACAATATACAGATACCTACAATAGTTAATATGGTATAATTTCTGTGTGTATGCACATATAAACATTTTATTTATTGATATTAAATTCTATTTTATATTAGATAAATGTATCATATATTGATTATAATCTTATGAGTGAAATATTTACCCAATTTTATATAAATGCTTCATTAAAGTAAATAAATGTTTTAGTGGAAGAAATATTTCACACAATCAGACACATTCACCATTATATACAGTGTGGTTCACTTCATTAGATAAACAGTTTTAACTTTATACAGATTATATTCACTGAGAATTAGTGTAATATTTACCATGGAAATATAGATCTATATATATCATCCAGCATTATATATTATACACATAGAAAATCTATAGGTCAGTCTAGTAATTATATCTAACCTACTTATAATTATTTAACATCATTAAAGTTGTATAATTATTAAATGTAATATTTTACACAATTTATATATTTTCCCTCAACTTGTTTGTTTTCTGTTAAAAGGAATATTTCACATAAAATACTTTAATCATCAGACATCAACTGAATTAATTTATTGTATTATCCACCATAAACTTTACAAATATAATTTCCCATGAAAAAAAATCAGGTTTAAAAACATGAGTTTGAAGAGTCAGAGTGAACGTGAAGAATCCTGCTCATCACTGAAATTCACTTTCATTAACTGGACATTTTGTAGCAAAAGTCAAGTGAGCAGGAAAATCCTCCACAATCCTTCATGTAGAAGTCAATTGA
>NW_019524658.1:4239-5000 GCF_002814215.2 Seriola lalandi dorsalis | reverse complement strand
TGCTTCTGTGTTTCTTCTTTGTCCTCACTGTGAGGAGCAACAGGAAACCTGCTGAAATATCTGATCAAAATATCAATCAATATCAAAGAAAAGTCAAGAAAAAGTGTGTGAGCTGGAGGTGAAATATGTGAACCTGGGCTGTGGTTTCCTGCTCTCTTCCTGTCACTAACACTGTTTGACATCTGTTCATCTGGAGGTTTTTGTTCAGGCTGCAGGGATCATTTCTCACTGTGGGGATCAGACTCATAACAGGAGCAGTAGTAGGAGGCTGAATGAGAGAGTTGAACTTTCTCTATCTTCAACTCCCAGCCGTTTGGTTTATTAACGGCTGTGAAATCATCTTTCTGAGGATGATTGAAACCTGAATAAACTTCACTGGTATTCCTGTTAATATCAAGAATCAGTGTGAATGTTTCTGTCTCTTTCTTCTGGAACCAGGCAACCCAATCAGTGTCACACTGGTCAGTTCCACAGCTGAACGAGACTGTTTCACCAACTCTCCTGGTCAATGATAACTGGTCCTGAATCAGCTCTGCTGCCATGGCAACCAGAGCTGTAGAGACACAGACAGGTAGATGAAGGTCAGTGTGACAGTGTTTGTCACAGGTTGAGTTTGCTGGCTCCTGATTGGCTGGAAACACTCACCTGAACACAGACAGCACAGAGCAGCAGCTGGGAGGAAAAGCATTTTGTGCCGTGGTGTTTCCTCTGGTGAAGCTGGGGAGAAGTGGAGCTCTGATGCAGCTGAGGCCAAACAAGGA
>NW_019524658.1:0-675 GCF_002814215.2 Seriola lalandi dorsalis | reverse complement strand
CCGATAACGACTCTTTGCACTCGAGTCACTCTTTGTTGTGTTTGTTCAACTGCAGCCGAAATAATCCCAAACTTGCTGTTTCTTCAATGACGTTTTGTTTGCCAACGATCATGTCGACCTTTTGCCGGATTTACCGAGTGAGCTGCCGGCTTCAGTTTGACTGTGGTCACGCGACGTGTTGGAGCCGGAAGATGAGGCTCCAGCTGAGATAATGTGAGGCTGTGTGAGAGCACCGACACCTCACCTGGTCAAACCGTGTGTCTCCCCCCCCCCAGTTTTCCCCTCTGACGTCACAGACTGTGAGTTCAGTAACTCCCACCTGATGACACCTGTCCAAACATATTTGAACAATAACACATTTTTCTGGGTTTTTTTTTTTCTTTTCTTCTAATGTTTGCATCAGAGTTTCCATGGATCACACATTAGTTTATTACAGCCAGAAGAGTTGTTAGTGCTGGAGTCAGAGGTTCAGCTGATGACTGAAAAGAAAAGAGAGAAAAATCTGAAGAAGGAAGTTTTGTTTTGTCTGTCAGGTTAAAATGTACTTTTAAAAAACATGACATTTATAAAAACCGTAGTTTAATAACACCCAGTAACTTCACGGTTAGTTACGTCCCAAATTTAGGTGCAACCTCATGATAAAGTCTTTATCAGTCTTTGTGTGATATTTAACAG
>NW_019524657.1:306302-306776 GCF_002814215.2 Seriola lalandi dorsalis | reverse complement strand
TGAGGGAGCTTGTACTGACAAGAGTGTATATATGTGTGTGTGTGTGTGTGTGTGTGTGTGTGTGTGTGTGTGTAGAAAGAGAGAGAGAGAGAGAGGTGCTTCAGCAACACAATTTTCTGCTACAGTTAAACGCACACACTTGGCCTCAGGATTCTGTAGGAAATTCTTTGCATGTTTTCTCAATGAACCTCAGCCACCCCAAGGACACACACACAGACACACACACACAGACACACACACACACACACACACACACACACCACACACCACACACACGTGCACGCTTGTACTTCTGTATTTGTGAGGACACTCGTTGATATAATGTGTTCCCTAGACCTTTACTCTAACCTTAACCATCACAACTAAATGCCTAACCCTAAAGCCAAGTGTTAACCCTCAAACAGCCCTTTGAAGTTGGGAGAACACACACACACACACACACACACACACACACACACACACACACACACACAC
>NW_019524657.1:283865-305374 GCF_002814215.2 Seriola lalandi dorsalis | reverse complement strand
GTGTGTGTGTGTGTGTGTGTGTGTGTGTGTCAGGAAAAACCACAGTTTCTTACATGTCAAACTCTCGTCTGTGTGTCTGATCACATGTGCTTCATATATATATATATATATATATATGAAGCACTCATGCTGAAGCAGTTTGCTTCTATTATTCCACTGAAATGTTAAATTCCTCAGAGTGTGCACAGTCGCAGCCAACATCCCAAACACACACACACCTATAGCAACAATTTTACAAAATACAGTTATTTGCCTTCTTGCCAGGTGTTGGATGAGAAGATTGATACCACTCTCATGTGTGTACATTCAACACAAAGCTGGAGCCAGCAGTCGGTTAGCTTAGCGCAGCTAGCCTGGCTCTGTCTGAAGGTAAATGAATCTGTCTGCCAGCATCTCTAAAGATCACTGATTTTCAACTTATATCCTGTTTGTTTAATCTGCACAAATTCAAGAGTGTAAAATAAAAAATTTGTGGTTTTAGAAAGGGTCAGGTGCAGGACTGTTTCTTGACCGAGTATGTATATATAAATATATATATACATAACAACAATTTTCCAGATCTGAGATTGATATTAGCTCCGTTCCCCAAAACACTCCATATTGTGCGTGTATGTTTGTTCTTCCTCACCTTCTTGGTGCCCTCCCCCTCCATCTCGGGAGTGCTCGGCGCTGGGGCCCAAAGCATGCTGGGAGCGATGCAGACAGACAGGTTGAAGGCGTTCATCTGGTTGTCGTGGGCGTTGCCTTGGATACAGTGCAGTATGGCGATCACATGTCGCAGGAGAAGCAGGTTCTCGCTTGGCAGGAGGTGGAGCAACCTGAGAGAGTGGAGGAAACGATGGTTAATGACTACAGCAATCATAAAAAAAACAACATCTTGTTCTAAGTTCTTGTTCTCACAGTGTGTGTGTTGCCGTGATGTTTGCTGATCTCAGGCTCCACAGGAATTTTTCCACTAACATTTTCATTGTTGCTTTCACATTAGTTGTTTTTTATTTTCTTAAGCAAAAGGAATTCAGTTTGTTGTATTTGGATCTGGAGCAATGCCGCCCTCTCCCTCCGTCTTCCCCTCTCTAGACATAAACAGGGTGCAATTAAAGGAAAAACCAACAAAGTGCCACAGTAAGGTGTCGGGCCACCGCACGCCTCCAGAACAGTCATTTATTCAGTTCTTTCCTTTAATTTGTCTGCAGAATGAAAGCCTGTGTGACTTGTGTGTGTGCGTGTGTGTTTGTCCTTGTGAGAGAGAGACAGCTGTTACGTTAACAGCAGGATTTTGGCATTAAAATAATTTTTTATTTTTAGGATTTGAAGAGAGAGTTCCTACCTCTGGACAGCTTGCGTCCTCTCCTCCCCTCCCTCCCCCTCCATCGCATCCATCCACTGGTCGTACAGATCCACACACAACATGCTGCCCGGGATATTTCGCAGGAAGTCCTGAAAGCAAAAATGATATCATGAAAAATTATCAATTAATTAAACATGTCTTACAGCTATTTACTTTATCGAATAATGATTTTGTATTGGTAACACATTTTAATTTAGCTGATTGACTTTGTCTTTTTTGTTCTCTAGCCTTCTCTTGAAAAAGCTCGAGCTCAGTAATCAAGACCTGAGTTTATCATTTAGTCTAAAAAAAAAAAGGCAAATATAATTCAAAATAATTCAAAAAGTAAAGTTGCACTTGAAGTTTTGTATTTTCACTTTAGTAAAAATGAAAAACGATATTATATTAAAAATCAATAAACAATTGAGTCAGCGTGCCACAGAACGTTGGTCATCTGGTGCATGAAACACCTTGAGGAATTCACAGAAAAAGCATCATCAAGATAATAAGGTCAAAAATTAAAATACCACACTATCAAAAGCATAGAATGAGACAACGAGGAAGTAAGAGCAAAGACACTAACTACGGTTCTTGCACTTAAGTTATTAATAGGATCAGGCATCAATTAATTTTCAGTTGGTGGACTAACTGATTAACAATAACATCGTTTTTGTCCCAGGTGGTGGACTATCCTTGTCCACTGTGCAGAACACAGGTAAAGCACAGCAAAGTCAAAGAGGCAAGATGAATAAGCTTTGTAAACCCCGCCCAAACCACCTCAGCTGCTCCCTGGATGCCCGCTGCTGCAGCGACTGTTTGGCCTGGATGTGGAACAATGCTGCACCTTGTGTGTGTGACTGGCAGCCTGCCTGGCTGTGCAGAGACAGATTATCCTGTCTGGACTTATGTGACTTTGGACGCACATCAGTCGATCCTGCTTTCTGTTGTCTGGTTTCAAACGAGTGAGACAGGGCAGAGCTGTGTGTGGCTGTGTGTGGCTGTGTGTGTGTGTGTGTGTGTGTGTGTGTGTGTGTGTGTGTGTGTGTGTTACCTTGAGGACAGCAGCAATGATGAACACGGACTGGTGCGAGATGTCTGGGTCCTCAGTCCCACTGTCCAGTCTGTCCCGCAGCTCCCGGCAGGCTTTGGCCCCGGCTGACCGCCTGAAGACGCCCCTGGTGTAGGGCCCCTCCAGGTACAGGAACACCAACATGTCCTGGAGGGAACAGGGAAAAGGAAGATTACACACATAAAATCTCTTCATACTAACTTCTCATCAATATTCTGAAAGGAGCAGTGATTAAGTATATTGATCTCCTCATTCCCTGTTTGCTTGGTTTATTGTGGGTTCATCGTTTCCTAAAATCAGAATTTCTCCAGGACAAATGCGATGAATCTGTCTTATTTCCTACAGCCTCAAATGGGTTTTCGTTATTTACAAAGAAGAAGAAGAACTCAACGTACTTTTACAATGGAGCAGCACCATATCATCGGAGAGGAAACATTTTTTTTCAGATTGTAGAGTCTGAATTGCTTATGCAACAGATGGGGTTTCACTTCTCTGGTAATTCCAGCAACTACTTCTGTCTTTAACCTGACCCATTTATGTGAGCCATACACCAAAATCTAAACATGAGCAGGTGTCGACTGTCATTAATTAATTCATAATGCAGTGATCTTATAGTAGCAGTACGCAGCGATAGCACTGCAGTATATCAAACAAAAGCTCCAAAACTGAACCGACTTCCTCTTCCCCCTCCGCAGCTACCATACACTGTCGAGCCCCAAATCATCCCGTGACCCCCTCCAGACAGGGTCCTGACCCCTCCTGCTGGCGTACATGACCCTCCACTTGGCTCACCATGACAGGCTTGGGCAGGCCGTGGTCGGGAGAGCAGATGGAGCTCAGGGGTCGTCCGAACAGCCGTCCCTGAGCGGGAGAGAGCGAGGTCGGGGACAGGGGCAGGCCGTCCAGCTGTGTGCTGGAGCCTCTCCAGAAAGGCCAGTTGATCAGAGACCTCTTCCTCTTAAAAGACTTCTGCTGACCAGGTTCTGCGGAAAAGACGGAAGAGGAAGAGGTGAGCTGTGGCTTCAGTTTGCGCGCAATATCCAGCAGCGCTCAATGAGTCACCATCTCACTGCAAAACTGTGACATGCTTTATGTAATGTTTGTTTTTTTGTTATAATGGCTTTAATTTTCTTAACACCTGATTTGTTAAGGAGCCAGCCGGTAAGTCATGCACATGTATACAGCATAATGTAAGACTTAGGGCAAAGAAATTAAATTTATATATATGGCAAAAAGCACGACCTGCACAAAAAAAACTATAAACGAACTGATCTGCTAAATTTCAGCCACATAATTACACCCTGAAAAAAAGTGATGAAGGTGTGGGTGAGACATAGAGACAAAGATGGACAGTGTAAAACAGAGAAAGACACCAGAAAAGGCAGAAGAAGAAAGAACCATTGATTCAGTGTTTGAGAGAAACACATGTAGACCTGCCCTCACGCTCCAGAGAACCATTTAATTTGAAGTGTGTCTCTGTGTGCGCCAGTGCGTGTGTGTGCATGTGTGTGTGTGTGTGTGTGTGTATGTGTGTGTGTGTGTGTGAAATGACATCTATGGAGCCCTCTGTGTGTGTCTTACGGCTTATGACTGTGTGTTCCTTGTTGAGGGCTCAGTGGTGCCAGGTATCAATGTCTACCTGTGTTGTGTTTGTGTTTGCGTGTTCGTCTGCAGGTGAGTCTTCTCTGTGTCTACCTGTTCTCTCTGACATAACAGCTCAGCGTGTTTCTGCAGTGACGTTCTGCAGACATGTTGATGGGAATGTACAGCAAATATTTATCGTTTAAAAAAAATGACTTAAACCCAACAAAAGGAGAGACGCCATTCAAGCCTATGGTTGCCATAGAAAATAAAGGACCAACTTTAAAGACGCTGCTGCAACTTTCTAGTTCTAGTACAAATACCTGTAAAGAAGTAGAGCTGAACACAACCAGCCAATTAATTGATTAGTTGTTGGACAGAAAATTGATTGACAGTATGGTAATTGATAGTTATTAAGGTTATTCATTAAGCAAAATACCAAACATTTGCTGGTTTCAGTGTCTTAAATATGATTTCTTGCTTGTTTTCAATTATTGTAAAATATATCTCTGGGTTTTGGGAATGTTGATCGGATAAAAGAAGCAATTTGAAAATGTCACCAATCCATGAATTGATAATAAAAATAATCTTTAATTGCAGCACTATTCTGGATTTCATCTAATCTAAAATATCTATATAAGCAAGCGACATCTGTAAATTTAGTACTGCAGTAAATCCGCCGTATTATAACGTAACTCTAGCAACGTTGATTTGCCAACATTCGTGAAATGATAACATTGATGTTATTAAGCAACTGTGATTTGTATCTAAGGGTCCCACCCTTAGATATTCTCTCCCAACAAATGGAGGATTCTTTCAGTGGGTGGAGGACCCAGCAGCACCAAACAGGGCCCAAAAAAATATGTGGCATGCCTCACACAGAATCCATTATTTAACAATCTGCCGTGGCGTCATGCCCTAATACACTCTGGAACAAAGTTCAGCCGTAACAGAATTACTGGTGTGCTCTGGCACCTCTCAGCAGGCCTCGCCATCGCTGAAAAAACATCACCTCGCTGTAAATCAGGCGTTACATCATTACAGCAGTCAGGGAATAGTTTCAGAGAGGAGGAATGAGGAGACAGAGACAGACTGCTTGTCAACTGGGTGGGCAATGTCTGTCATGCTACAGTAACCTTCTGCTGGCGTGTTACAAAACAGGTGCTACATGGAGTATTTCTCCTCATGGGCAATAAAACACAAGACCAGGCACGACTAGTTTAGCCGAGTCTTACTACAATCAGGTCAATGTTGCTTTCTCTTCTTAACCTTTACCAAGTCGTTCTTGTTTTAACCAAAACCGGTTCCTTTATCTAAACTTAAAGGAGCTATAAGGAAGTTTTGCTATCACTACATAGTCATCGTTAGCATTAAAAGCTGTTTACTTACCAGTCTAGAAGAAACGTTACGAGTTCAGCATCAAACTTCATTCCTTCACTTGTCGAGAGCTTTCGTGTTTTGCTTCTATTTCTATTACTTCTTTTCTTAGACTGAGGTTAGCATGTTAACCAGCTAGCTAGCCCTGGCCCTGTCGGACCATCTCGTCATTCTTCGGGCTGCCCTGAAGAAGTGGCGCTGCTCAGAGGATTTATCTTGAACTCTTGTCTTGTAAACCCAACGATGGCTGAAGCTCTTGGAAAGACTGGTACGTAAACAGCTGTTAATGCTAACATTGGCTATGTAACAATAGCAAAACTTACAAATAGCTCCTTTAACCAAGCAGTTGTTTTACCTGCCACTTTAACGCCACATCAGAAAACTTTGTTTGGGCTGTCAGTACCTTACTTCTTGATATTTTTACACAACCAAAATAAGTAAAGTAGTTCCTTTTCCTATGCATGAAACCAACTTTGATAGATTCTCTTAGATTCTTCCACATTGACCTGACTTAATAAATTAAAACTTCCATCCAGAGGATGAACCACCTGGACGTCTGCTGGTGATCAGGCTCCGTGGGATGTGAGAACAGGGAGACTTTTGACATCTTCCAGGGACGGACAAGATAGTTTTATGGCTAATGGAATAGGAAGAGAATAGACTTCTTGCCACGAGTGAGTATGCACCATCTTTATTTTGAATATCTGGCATAATTATGGGCTGTGAGCAGGCCTGGGTACTGAATCCCTATATTTTTTTTGGTACCAGTTAAAATGTGATGATAGCCTCAACTATTGAACACTATTAGGAGTGTTGAAGAATAAACACCTGAAAAGGGGGCTTCTATCTGGACTTCCCTCAATGCACACACACACACACACACACACACACACACACACACACACACGCGTTCATTAGCTTTCGGGTTTGGGTGTGAGCGATTAAGCCTCGATGGCGGTCCGGCTGGTATGGAGTGATTATGTAAGATGCTGTTATGCTTGAGCAAAGGAATCTGAGGCGAAGCTTGTGGTTGGCAAACTGGAGCCTCTTTGACTGGAAAACACACTTTTTCTTCTCAACTTGTTTTCCTTTAAAACTCATCTCGTCCTTTTTCCATCCCGCTCTCTGCATCCGCAGCTCGTCCTCGCTCCTGTCTTCCGTCCTCTTGTTTTTATTTCTCCTCCACCTCCTTTTTTCTGCCCCTCTAATTTTTGAGGTGCCCTTTTCAGTCTGCCCCTCTGTAAATTCCTCTTTCACTATCTGTTGTAGTCTGTTGTTTCTTTTTCCTTCACCTCCACTGACCTTCAGACTTACTCAATAGCTGTGTCACCTCTTTTCACTTTCCATCTTCCTATTCTCACACTCATCCGTCCCTTCTGGGGTTTCTTCCCCTTTGTCTGGCTGATGTTTTTCTTATTCTGACACTGCATCTGTCCTAACCCCTGCTGTAACCCCTTGTCCGCTAAAATCTCCTTTCCCACCGTTCTCGATGACTCCTTTTCTTCTTGTTCGACTATTGATTCATACTCAGAACCAACAACACGACTGTACGCCTCTGAGTGTCGAAAACCAGCACAAACAAAGTGAAATGGTTTATGTAAGAAAAACAAATTCTGAGGAGGTACTTTCTGTTCTGCATTAATACTTCTGTATCCTCATACTTCTTCCCGTGGTTTCACAGAGCTAGATTTATGGATGGATTCTTGACACTGACCAACCATCTACTTGGAAACCACAACTGTCATATTGAGGAAAAAACTCATATTTTTCAGACACACCGGTTATAAATAAAATAAAATGAAATAAAAATAAGGAGATTAACTTTTAAAGTTTTCAGTTTGGAAGCAGTTTTGCTCATTTTCTTCACAGAAAAAATGTGTTTTTATCCAAATTAGACCCAAAAAATAAAATTAAATAACAGCATGTTGGCTTCCCTTGGCCAGATAGCGTCAGAGACGGTTCACTGATATTAACGTGAACATGCTGCAGAATTTCTTGGTTTTAAAGTCGCCCACATATATATATGATTCTGAAATACACTTTTGTTCTGGAAAATGTGTCATGACTCCCCAAAACGTCATCATCGGTCTTACCTATAAGTTGAGCCTGTCCTGGGGCAACCTTGCTGGGTTTGAGGATGAACTGGCACTGAGTGTCCGGAGGGAGACACTGGTCCAGCAGCAGCACCCCTGGACAGTCTGTGGGGCTCGTTGGATCCCTCCCTACTCCTCCTGCTAGTCCTCCACCACTGCTCCCGCCGTCCCGAATGTGGCTCATCTTGATGCTAAAGGGAAACTCGTGGCCTGAATGAGAGGTCAGGGCCCAGAGGTTAGAGGGGAAGGGTCTGGTATGCGCACGGTCTGTGCATGTCACATGGAGCCAAAGTAAAAAATCTGATCCAAATTAGGGCAGAACTAGCGTTGTGCAATGACAAATCACTAATCTGGATTTGGGATGTTAGGAATTCAGTGTGAACTACAGAACAAAAGATTATGGTAACAAAATGTCACTGAAATACCGCTGTGTCACAAAACTAACTGCTCTGAAACGCTCCCAGATGTTGAGTTTTTGGCGCACCACTTCTGTTTGTTCAGTAGTGACCCCCCAGTATGGTTATTCTCTGAATTAGAACTGCCTGTTCAGCCAAAATATTCGTTGTGGGAGGGATGAGACAGGATGTTTTTTGTTAGACTTTAATGAACATACATGTGTTTTCCTAAATGTTAAACCGCACCATGAGTGAAGATGAATTCGGTTTTCATAAGAGCATCTTGAAAGGAAAAAGAGTCGATTTCTTTCTTTTTAAATCGCTCACTTTTTTTCTGGTTGTGTTTTATCAAGAAGGTTTTACAAAGTAATGTCTACAACAGGTGGGCTCACCAATGAGAGGGTATGGAGGGTCGTCCTTGCTGGAGCTCACCCACAACCGGTGGTCTTTGACGCAACCCTAGACAGAGAAAAGGCAAATCTGGCTAAACAAATCTATTTTAACATCTACATTAAAGATTTTGTTGCTTTTACTTTTCAAGGTATCTTCATAAATGCACATCTGCAGTGAACAGAAAGCTCCACAAACACTGTAGAGCTTCATTTTAAAACAAATGTTTGTGCTATTCTATAAAATTACTCATTTATATGTTAATTTGAATTTTTTAAATGTTAAACTTGCTATGTTTATTTATATATGGCCACATTTAAATAAATGCTATTCTACAAAATGTTCTAAAACATTACAAATCTTGGGAAAAAGTGTCACATCACACTACTGTGTATACATGCTTCACACGCTGGAAATCCTTTTTTCAGACAGTCTAGTATTGATACTCTCAGCCAGATGTTTAACAGACCTTATTTCTAAAGTCCAGACTGGAAAGTTACAGTAGAGGCTATTTTTTCCACATCACTGATTCGCCTGAAACTGTTTTTAACATCACTTCAAAGTACAGTCACTGGATATTAAGCTGAGCATCAACAGCGGTCTTTGGTTACTCACCGATATGCCGAACTGCAGCAGAGCCATGCGGATGACATCAGTGGTGCTGTCAGTGTTGCTGACCGCGAGCGTCTTGGCCTGGTGGAAACATTTTGGAGACATTACGGAAATATGTAGCCATTTGTGTGCTAATAAATGATAGCACTGCTGCCGATGTCATTAATTACCCACTTAAGGACAGACCAGGCGATCAGACAATATTCATTTCTGTGCTGACAGAAGCAATACAGAGGGAAAGAGGAGAAGCTTACATATGCACAGTTTCCAATATCCTTTGCAAATATCTTGAGTGGAATGGTCTTGGGGTCATCCTTCTCTTTTCCCTCAATTATCCGACTGAGTGTGGGGGAAAAACAAAGGAAGGAAGTCAGCGTTAAAATAAAAAGAGCATTTGAATATAAGTTAAGTTCATTTGGCCAGTCCAGTACTGTGATATGTGATATACTGTGTGTATATATATATATATATATATATATATATATATATATATATATATATATATGATATTTATGCCAAATTAATCTTAGCTGTAAATATAGTATATGCATTAGCTTGACTGTATCGTAGGCGTTCAGATCTTATAACCTTCGTCAGGCCACTTGATTTCTATGAATTCACAATGTGATAACTCTAATTCACTTTGAGATGGCTTCTGTTAACCACTTCTGTTACATCCAAATCTAATCTTTTATGCCCTGTAAGGGAAATTTGATTTGCAAAATAAACTTTGGGCTAAAAAGACTAAAACGAACCACTGCAAACAAAGTATTAGAAGGTTTAACCAAGCATTTACCTTTTGATGAGCACCAACCATTTGTCCTTGTGCTCCTCGGAGCTGAAGAGAAGTAAACAGAGCGACACAACATAATCAGAGGAAATCGTGTTAAACGCAGTTGTCTGTTTTTCTCTGTTATGTAACTCCAGTTAGATAAAAACCACAGCCTTCACCCCAGGACATGACTGGAATCTTTCTGATTGAAATTGTAACGGGTGGGTGTGAGTTTGCGCCACGGAGGCAGGTGCAAATGTACAGCACATTATATGCAAATGTATTTGCATGTTTGTTCCTGCTGTGCATGTGTGTTATCTACTCCAGCCTTAATGTTGGTGGGTTCAGTGGCTTTACGACTGACTTAAGGGTTTATGGATTTTGTGGTTGCGTGTTCAGTGTTTTTAGTTCCCGTCTGTGATGTACATCTGAACCTCAGAACTCAGTGTACTCTTTCAGAAGTATAGTGAGTGACTCAGAGAGACATTTTAGAGATGTATTTTGCATGCTTGGGATGGATAAATATCATGCAACTGTCAGCGAAGTTATGTAAGAGGAAATGAAATTACATTTTGCTCTTGTTTGATTAAATTAAAGATAATCTAGAAAAAATAAAACTATGGCTCATTTTCCAGACATTCTTCTTCTTGAATGTGAAAAATTTGCTCTTGCTGTACTGTGAGAGTGTGAGTGTGTGCGTGTGTGAGAGTGTGTGTGTGTGTGTGTGTGTGTGTGTGTGTGTGTGTGTGTGTGTGTGTACCTGAAGGTGGCCACACAGTTGCAGGTGGGCCAGCCCATGACAAAGCTCCTCTCTGGGTTGGTGCTTCCTTCACACACCTCTTCCATCCAGTTGGCGGTCCACATCTCACACACTCGGACTTGGGCCTTCACTTTGAAATGAGTGGGAGACCTGTAAAAAAAATAAAACAGTGTGCTACACATGCTTCACATGTCCCAATGTGATTGCCAAATTGCTAAATTAACAGTATAAAACATTAAAAAAAAAAGAAAACAAAAAATCTTCACATTTGAGAAGTTGAAATATATTCATTTCCTCTGCAAACCAATTAACTGACTTGTCATTTCAGCTTTAGACTCCGCAGCAAATACATTCTTCAAAAATGGCTTCCGGAAATATTTGTGTGTGAAAAACTGAAAAATTGAGTCCTCCTTTATCAAGGAGTTCCACAGGGAACTTACTTAGAGCCCCTTTAGTTTGAATCTGAATCAGTTTTTGTCAAATAACATATTTCCATAAACCTCTGACATATGGCAATCTTACAAAAAAGATTGGGCTGTTTTCAGAGGTTAAACACAGGCACAAGTGTATTTATGCACCACTACATCTGTGATTACAGAGGAGAAAACTCATGCACACATGTGGAATGCACACATCCTCTCCCTGCTATTACACGGATATAAAGCTACACAAATGCACATACGCACAAACTAACCTCTTCTCCATCTCTTTATTTTAAACACGCACATGCCAACACACATTCCTCTAACTCACCCTGAGTTCAGCCACAATGTAATAAAGCCAATTATAGCGTATACTTTCTGTGCTGGAAGGGTCAGCTCCACCCACTGGCACATGACTCCCGGGACAGACCACAGAGGTCCTGCTGTGTCTGAACTGAGGGGTGTGTATGTACAGTAAATACTTAAGTACACAGAGCTGAAGTCTGTTTCCGTCTCTACATGCCTATGTGTTTATGTGTGTGCATTAGTGCATGTATATGTGTGTGTGTGTGTGTGTGTGTGTGTGTGTGTGTGTGGACTTCAAAAACATCAGTGTGCACTTTAAGTTTCTATTTTTGAATGTGTGTGTGTGTGTGTGTGGTGTAGTTTGTGGGTGGGGAGCCCCGTACTGTAGACCCAAGGCAGGCCAGTGTGGCTTTGATCTGAGCCAGGCTTCATATGGATTTAATTGGTTGGGAAATAATTACATACTGGGGAAAAATGAGGGAGAGAGAAGTGAAAGAAGCGGAGCAGTGAGGGAAGGAGAGTGGAGGGAAAGATGCAGCTCCATCCTCAACAGTTTATTGTTTGATATCAGTGTTAGAGTAAAAAATGGGAGCAGATGAAATGTTGCTTCTTGGTGTCTCAAATTTGTTTTACTATTTTTTCCTGTTTATGTCTCTTTGTTTCCATTTTACATCTCACTCACACAGCCACATAAACACACACTCACGTACTCTCTCTGTCATTTCACAAATCACAGAGGGAAACTTACTTGGCCTTGGCGACGAGCAGTGTGTCCGTGAAGAGGAAGAGGTGTCTCTCCTGTGTCTGCAGGCCTGTCTTTAGCTGCGTCTGGGCGTGACCCAGGAACAGGCGGCCTGGACACTCGGCCAGGAAGGCCTGGACAAGGGGACATGACTCTGGGCTGACTGGCGTCAGGCAGCTTTCCCTAGGGGGACAAACCCGAGACAAACACACAAACAGCATCAAATACTCTATTGATCCCCAAAGGACAAATTTGTGGTTTGGATGAGTTTGAATGTTAGCATTTCTCTGAATAGGTTTTGAACCCCAACATTGGCTGTGGTTGGACTCAAACTCTCTTCACTTCCCTCAACAGCTACTGTAAAACTACCACTGAGCAAAGCACTGAGCACCATACATGCTGTAAAACTATGCATTTTCAGGGAGATCTCTCTTTTCAAGCTTCAAGACTAAAATACAAAAGGTGCATCAGCTAAATAGGATATAATTTAAATATAACAAAATCACAGCTGAACACAATATACTCATACACATACAAACACACACATTTGATGTGGGGAGAGTCATACTGTATACTCTCCTTTAATCCAGGGTTTTAACTGTGCTGAATTTGCACTAGGGGATTTTCCGCAACTCCAGAGCGCAGAATAACGATAGAGCAGCAAACATGTAACTAAAACACATGAGGCCCATGTTGCCGTGAACCAAACTTGGAAGAGGCTGCGAAAAGACTAGTGTCCAAACAGCTCGTACAGCCTCGTTAAAGTCCAACAGTGGAATATTTACCTCATTATTTACTGCATTTTCTCTTTACTGATTCCTCACAGTTGCTGCCACACACATAATCAAGCACTGTCAGTAAAATAAATATTGGACTTTTGGACCCGCAGTGCGATCGTTTGGCTACAAATCATGTGTTATGTTGCATAAGCTGGTTGGAAAAAAATCTGTCTGACATTGTTTGGAGCTGCACAAAGACGAATAGTCAGAAAAGGCTGAGAGAGGCTCCTGCCAGCATCAATGGGACCTCTACTGTTAAACATGGGGTAAATAGTGACTGACTGTCATTTCATTTTGCAATGAATCGTTCATCCAGAAACCTCTGGTCTGTCTCTTTTGTCTTTTCCTTTTCTTCTTTCAATAAATCACTTCATGAAAACTCTTTGTAAAAGTTCTTTAAGAATACTTGCTTGCGAGTTACAGAAATACTTTCATTTTAAATAAAATTGTCTTTCTTTTATCCGTTTCTCTGCTGTCAATATGCGCCACTGATGGACAGATCTAAACAGTGGGGAATTTTTGGAGGAAGAGGAAATCGTTTGAGAGCTCCATCCTTTCCTGTTTACCCTCCACCACTAGATAAAAGACCTACATCGCCACTTACTCACACATATACACATTTTCTATCTCCGTCTCTGCCTTTCTGTGTCTCTTTTTTGTACACAAACATGCACACACTCTCTCTTGCCCTCTCACGCATGCACACACCCACTTCTTAACATAGTTTCTACCTCTTCTTACAAATGCACATCCTTGAGGACTACACACACACACACACACACACACACACACACACACACACACACACACACACACACACACACACACACGCTTCTGTTGGTAAGCCCCTTCAACAAAGCGCCAAGAAGTAGTCCAAGCCTTACAGGGAGGACAGAGAAGCTTGAATTCTCTCATACACCAAAATCCTTCCAGCTACATTGCGTAAGTGATCAGTTACGTAATTAATTAACGAAGAACAGACGACTGCGCTGGAGTGCTTCCCTTTTTCATCCGTCTTTGTGCGCCCTCCAAAAATAAATCCAAAGGCGGCTGAGTGAATTCAATTAAAAGGCATGAATGTAGGCAATTAAGCATTGAGGGTTGGCGGGATACGAAGAGTAAAGAAAATATGTCCTTTTCTTTCTGCTTTTTTGTTTTTGCTTTTGTTTAGTTTTTTTACTTACTGTATCAAACACATGAAAACATGCTACTTTAACAGTTACGTACAGAACTGACAGTTGCAAAACAATCAGCTATTGTTTCTGGAAATACTTTCCATGTGTAACACTGTGAAATGATTTCACCCCGATTAGAAAACATTTACATAACTCATGCACCATTCCACTTCTCTAAATCAAGCATTTCTTTCTTACTTTGTCAGGGAGATAAGAGGCTAACGCATGTAAATCTTCATTTTTGCTGTCAGCTCCTCCAGCTCGATGTCATTCTGTGATATGCCTCAATATTTCACCCTTTCCCTTTGTTTAAATTTCTTCTGCAAAGAAGTAATAAAGTTAAAAATGAGTCTTCTCTGTCCTTGACACAGTCACCCAGCTTCAAAGCTGTGTCAGCCGGGGTGAAACACCGCTGCAGGGGAGATTTTTTTGGGCTTCTTGATTAAGTTGCAATGGGATTTTCAATTCAATTCCCATTGAGCTTATCAACTGCATACATCCTCGTCTGTTCTTATTGTCAAAGCAGATCCGGGAAATGGTCCTGTCAGCCCACACACACACACACACACACACACACACACACACACACACACACACACACACACACACACACACACTTATGCATATGGACAAACCTTCCTGTAAAGCCCCTTTCACATCTCGCTGCCCCAAAAAAGACAACATCTTCCGTATTCACCACACATCCCTCCCTCCTGAATGTGAGATTGACAGCTGAGCCGGCCGTCCTTTGAAATCTGATTGATGAGCAGTTAATGGCTCCATTGTACGTCATGTGATGTTGATAAATTGAGTGCTCGGCCTGCCCGCACATACATGGCCACCTTTGTGAAGGCACGGCTCTGTGGGGAGAACTGTTGACTTTTTGCAACACAATAAGGGGCCGATGTACAAAGAGGCGCACATCACCGCATACTAATGTCACAATGTCCCAGCGTGAATATCTCAGCAGCACCGGGCGAGATGTGTTTATGAAGGTTTTTACATCTTATCATCATGAAACACAAAGTGGGATTTGATAAGACAAATTTGCCTAAGAGAGCTTTCTGTCTTTAGACAGTCCATTAGGAGTTGAGTCATAACATAGACAAAAAAAAAACAAAAACAATATGAAAGCACATTTGATTCACTCAGTACTTAAATCCTGGAGGCTGGGATTCCAACAGGTGTAAGTACTATACACCCTGAGGACAACAGCTGGACAAACAGCTGTAACTTTCTCCTCTCTCTCGCTGTTGATTTTTTCCTTCTTCTCCGTTCTTTTACTTTGCCAATGTGTCCATCATCCCACCTCACTTTCTTCTTCTTCTATCTCTCCTACATCACTTATCCAACTCATTTGTTCTCTTTCTCTCTCATTCAATTAAGCTATTAAGTTTAATCTATTAAAAAAATACCAAATACCAAGACCTTACTAAACCTAATAGCTTAAATAACTGCTTCATTAGCATGACTTGAATTTTTACATCTCTTATCCACAGCACTACTCCACAGTGACCGGCAACACCGTCACTGTGCAACAGCGTGACGTCACCTCAGCTGTCAAATGGTCGACCCTGACTGAGCAGACGGACTCCCTCCGGGCAGCCATGACACTTATATAACTCTGTCCATCTGTTCAGCTTTATTAATAACCCTGCAAGTGACCCTGTGTGTGTGTCCATGTGTGTGTCAATTTGGACGCCATATTGTCCGTATCATCATCATCGTTTTTTGTTTTTTTTTATAGCAAATCTGATCAACCTGGCGTCTCAGTTCATTTTCAATTTCCAAGAGGCGTTATCAACGGTTGCCATTTAAACTTCCTTTGGATGCAACTGGAGAGACCTACGACCAATCAGAACAATGAAACGTGTAATGTAGCACAGAGTTGGTAAATTCAACTTTTACCCAATCCTGTCAGTTTCTCTGCAAACACATCTGTCTTATCAACAGACGCTGTGAATGCAGTTGTTTCTTCTTCTTTTGGAGGAAATATACCGTCCAGATTCAACAGAGATCTACACATCAGCGGCAGCCATCTTGCCACGCCCATCTGCAAGAGCAAATAAGCATGAGCGCTCTGATTGGTCTGGTTTCCAGGTTAAACTCTGACTCGTTCATGTTTAATGTTTTTATGGCATCAACCCGAGAAGAGAGCGACAGAAGTGGTGATGATTTACTGAAGATGTGTGTGCATACGTGACTATGTGTATCTTTATAGGAATTTGTGTATAGAAAGTCAGAGGGTGTGTGTGTGTGTGTGTGTGTGTGTGTGTGTCTGAACTTGTCCGTGTGTGTCTCTGCATCGGGATGATTGCATCACCAGTAGTTTGACCTCTTTCTCCCAGACAAAGGCTGTCCAGACAAGCGACAACTGACAGCTCAATGTGTGTGTGTGTGTGAGAGAGGCAGAAAGAGAGAGTGTGTCTGTTAACATGCAGATTAAAGAAGATGTCTGTACCATCTACTACATCCACAGTGGCAGCTTTTGTTCATCACTGCAACAAAACTGCAGTGAACATGAGAATAAAGACTTGACACATGGGATACACTTCTGAATTACTCTCCAAATATATCTATAACTAAACATTTTTGTATTTATATTTGTTTTTTCTTGGAAAAGAAACAATGAGAGAACAATGGCCCATTCTTCATAATTGGATAATTAAGGTAATTTTATTGCTGATGGTTTGACTTTAACCTATATTTTTCTCTTCTTTGAAGCTGTTTTATATTGAAAAAAAGATTTATTCACATTTATTAAAAAGGTGCTTGCTGTTACCGGAAATAAGGTTTATAAGAGCGGTTATTTGTGCATCAGAAAACCAAAACATTGAGTTAAAAGAGGCTAAAAAGCAGGCGGACCTGCAGGATTGGGTGGTAATTCTCTGCAGGTTTTTCACTGCAAGCGACGCCTTTCACATTAAACACCTCATTTGATCCACTGTTTATATTAAAATACCCCCCGGCAGCCTCCAGCCATTAAGATGAACAAGTGATCTGTGGCGAAGAAACACGAATAACACCACACATTTAAAATCATGCTTACTGCTTCCTGTCCTTTTCACCCTCTGTCTCTTTACTGTTTCCACTTGACTCACCTCAACCCTGACCTGACTTGAGCTGCGCCAGATCATTTCCATAGGCAAACTATAATGTCATCGCTCGCCGACACACAGCGCTCTCCATATAACCAGAGGAAATACATACCCATGTGCAGCGGGTGAGGTCAGAATACTGAAACGCTTCCCTTTTTTTTTCAGCCAGTAAAGGAGAAGTGGCCGGCGGCTATCGACCATGATATCCTTAGCAGAGCTCATTATTAAAACCAGGAAATGTCTTTTGCATGATGTGTGAGTGAGTGTGTGTTCATGTATTTGTCATTTTGTGGGCCCAACTGTCCTCAAACAACCAGAGAGAAAAAAAAATAATAATCAGAAAGCAGAAATCACACAAACTTAGAGGACACTTTCTCTCTTTTTCCAAACGCTTACTGCAAATTAGGGCTCAAGTTTCGGGTGGAGATTAGAAGTAAGGTTAAATAAATACAGTGACATCCTGAGAAATATATTAATACAAACATGCATCTGTCTATTGGGTGCAAGAAGAATTAACAGAGAGGTTGTTGGGGTGTGTGTACATTGAGTGAATTAAACATATGTATGTGTGTGTTTTCTGTCAGGTGGTTTTTGGATTTGTGTGTGTGTGTGTGTGTGTCTTTGTGGTGCCACTGTGGCTGAGGGTGAGTAGGAGCGTGAGCTCAAGGCTGTCAGCCAATCATATGTTTTTATGCTTTAGGGTACAGCCACCTTCCTCCCTCCAGTATAGATTTCACTGCCTGAGCGGAAGGGGACTTATACTCCAGCCTGAACCCCTTAATACCCTGAACTGTGAGGCTGCCGGCTGAGAGATGAGGTTATACTTCTGGATGAGGTGCAGCAGTGTGGGTATGTATGCATGTGTGTGTGTGTGTGTGTGTGTGTGTGTGTGTGTGGAGGTGATGTAAGTGACTGAGCTCAAGGCCAAAGAGCCTTTCAGTTCCTCCAGGCCTGATGGGAAAGGCAAGACAGAGAGAACAAAAGACAGAGTCACCTTGGATATAAAAGCTGTAAAATAAATAAAACTAACTCTTCTAAAATTAAAATGAATTTAATCTCCACGGCAACAGGTGGTCGAAGTCATTAAGAGCTAAGAGTAATTTTTTGCTTCTAGACTTGGTTTTATCCAAGCAGCTATTATATGGTGAACAAGTGAACAAACATTTATGACCCTGTTCATTCACTGAAAGCTAAAAGTGGAACAAAGATAAAAATAAAAACAAATAACACTTTATTATATAATATAATGTTAAGTATTGGATTCACCACTTGCTCTACGCAGTGATTTAACAGGACAATGCTTTTTCAAGGGCCTACATTGTGATTGTAGAAAATACTCACAACTAAAGAGCTGCTCAGTTAGAGAAAAGTAAGAATGGCAAATACAGCAGTTACTTTCCTTCCTCTGTAATAACACCTGAGCCAGTGTGATGTGTTTGGATAAAGAGCTCAGGGGTGATGCAGTAATGAGTAAGTCACTGCCAAGTATTGTTGGCAGAACTGATCCATTTAAACTGTATTAATAGCGCTTTAGGGGTTTAGAGTTTTTATACAACAGTTACCAAATGGTTTGAAAAGATTTTACAAACCAAAAACAAACTTATATAAAAAAAAAAGAAAACAGAGAAAGATCAGAAACAACAATAATCTTCTTAAAAATATGGAAATAAATGACAGTTCCTGAGAGAAATTCACAATAATCACCACCATGATCTTTCACCTTCACCCACTGTGAGTCACCTGACCGCTGCGACTTCACATCGCTCCCCTGGTAGCACCCCCTGCACACACACATCCGCACATTAATGAACACCTCGCACACTCACTGACATGAGAGGTGTTGACCCCTGATGACCCCCACTGGCCCGTACACCTCCTGATGAGAGGTCAAAGGTTAAGGGTGACAGCTGAAAGTGTCAAGCCCTGGCTCCATACCTCCTGAGACTTGTAGGACACACACACACACACACACACACACACACACACACACACACACACACACACACACAACCCTAAGAGCACTGACCCATTTACCAGTGTGGAGAGTTCCCCTCAGCACTGGCCTAAATGGTCCAGTTTCACAGTTCTGCCTGATGTACCTCTGCAGCCACTAAAAACTGCCACTAGCATGCACACACATCACAAACGTGTCAGACGGTTGCACCACAGCACACTTGCTCAATGGAGACAATATGATGCCATAATAACCAAGATTTTAAAGCCTTAAACCCTGATTTGACTTCAAGCCGATTCTTTTTTAAAGAATCAAAGAGTTAAACATTAGACAAACAAGGTTTCTAGTAAATAAACGCTTTCCCCTAGGGGTTTGTAATGGCTTATTTCCCACCCTGTTAAAGGAAAAGGAAGGGATTTGTGTGACTGTGGGCAAGGGTGATGAAAATCCTGATAGCTCTGGGAGAAGTCCGACCCCCCTCTAAGTCGTGAATGAGTCAGGAGGGCCACCGTCTTGTTTCTGATGTGTGAGACAAATTTAAGGCAATGTGGGAGGAAAAACCACTTTCTTCATCCAGATTTTATACTCTACTTGACCTGCAGCTTCACTTTTTTTCTTTTCTAATTTCTTCCTTATCACCTCCTTTAAGTATGTAGTAAAACCCGTACGGCGGGTTTGAACTCTCCTTCAGTGATGTTTCTGCTGCAGCTGCCACTGGCTCCCGAGAGGAGTCATTGCTCCATTGAGAAACTCCAGGCCAACAATGATGTCAGCGCCACAGCAGCTCTTTATTATTGAAGCAGGTCGTGTGTGTGTGTGTGTGTGTGTGTGTGTGTGTGTGTGTGTGTGTGTGTGAGCGTGTCTGAGCTCATACCTGGATGTGCTTCTCGATCTGGTAAGTGCTTTGCTGATGACCAGCGAGGGAGCTGACTGTCGTCTTTGGGCCAAGGTCTTCATCTTCTACACAGTCAGAGAGAGAGAGAGAGAGAGAGGGAGAGAGAGGAGATGGGTCAATGCAAACGCTGACTGGAGGTGATGGTTGTGCACCATTTGGCATCCCATGACAAATAACATAGTAAAGGAGAAGGAGAGCACACAGCCAGCACCTCCTGAAACTTGCAGGAAATGTAGGCAGACAGGGAAACATACCAAACTCCTGTGTGTGTGTGTGTGTGTGTGTGTGTGTGTGTGTGTGTGTGTGTGTTGAAATGAAAGCAGAAGTGACGATAGCAAAGAGGGAAAAGAGGAAGTGAGCTGAATGGTTAAAGATGGAGTCAGACGGAAAAAAACAAGTGACAGAGGGAGACTAAAGTGGAGAAATGTGTCGTCTGGCAGTTGCACAAAGTTTATGATCCCTCATCTACTCTCACTGTAACATGATAAATTGCAGACTCCCTCACACAAGTATGACAGGCATCCGTGTGGCCGCCGCAGCTATTTCAATTAAAACTTAATCTATTTACAACATACCAAAACCACGTGAGTCATAAACATGCAGCCACCCCCCCCCAAACACCAGCACCCCACCCCCACCCAAGCATACACTACTTTCATTCAATCTGGAGAAAAACCCCCCAAAAAATCAAAAGTAGTGACAGAAATGAAATAAGACTTTGCTTCCTGAACTCTTTTTTGCAGTGACTTATGGGTAACATTCCTCTCCTACTGAGCTGTTCAAGGAGGAAATGGCAAACACTGCATAAAATGTAACGCCATGGGACACGAGACGCAGTGTTTGGACAAAAGAAAGATGCATCAACTTTTCATTTTTTTTCCAAAGAGACGTCACAGTGGCTGAAAAAAAGTTTTAGAAAATAAAAATAAAATAACCACACATCGAAGAAAAAGCACACACGTGTACACATGCATCGATTTATCACACAGCTACGAAACTGCCCTGACAACTATCTCACCACATTTTATTTGACTTTTAACTGGCTTTACAGTCAGAAGAGAAAAATACAGTTGAGGTTTCATTAGTTTTATGTTAGAAAGTCAGCAATTTTCAACCAGTAACAGGCTTTTGTTTGTTGCACACTTTAGTTTTTTTTTTAAAAAGTTAGTGAAATCAGGCATGAAGTGTGACAGTAACATTCATAAAATGTCATGTTGATTCTGCCTGCAGGTGTTAGGCGGCTGACAGTGCTCTGATATGAAAACACCCCTCATGGTGTGATCAAACAACAAAGCTTCATGTGAGAAAAAAAAAATTAAAAAAAGAAATGGAGCCCTGATGTGTCAAATTATGCTGATTGTCTGCAGAAGCCAAAAGAGGAAGCCTGGACTGAAAGGCACTCACTTAAAAAAAAACAAAAAAAACACCAGTGTTATCGCTTCAGATAACTCTGCAGTGTGAACACTGCTACACCACATACAGGATACATACAAGTTATGCCTTTTCATGTCATGCATGTCAAGTACAGCTCGATATGAAACCTCAACATTTTGACACAAACATCTCAATAACAACAACTGCGTGAGTGAAACTCTACATTCTGAGCGTTTGATAAAGCGGAGCTCCGGCCGACAGCTCATTTCTCACAACTGCCCAAAGGTGAGCAGAGCGCAGGACTTTTCCAAACCAGGACAAAGCTGCAGCAGCTGCTCACCAAAAAAATAGAAGAATAACGGGGGGGGGGGGGGGCCTAAAAAAAAAA
>NW_019524657.1:271317-283845 GCF_002814215.2 Seriola lalandi dorsalis | reverse complement strand
GGCTACAGCAACAACATTTGTAGATTCATGAGACCAAATTTCACTAACAATAATCCCAGGGAGGTGGTGAAATACTCTGCAAAAACATCAAGTGTTCCAACATGAAAACACTGATAAAAAAAGTGATGTGTTGGGGAAGAAGACACTGGACAATGACACAGTCCTTGGAGCTGCTGACCAGAACTGTTGTACAGTAACTGCAAACCATCACGGCTCGGTTTTGTTGTTCTGTAGCCAAGTTTACACGATGAATAAATCCGGGTTGGTATCGTTAAAACGCTTTTACTAAGGACATAAACTCTGCTCAGCCTTCTCTCTGCAGACACAGGCAAGACAATGAAGCTTATGTCAAAGTACAAAAGGCAAACCTTGATTTCATCAGAGAAGATTTAGACTATCTGAGGATATCAGTAATGTTTTCTCTGTTGGTTATGATTTAAGTCATGACCACCAAATGCAGGTAATGGTTTACACTGTAGTTTCCTCATTTTTTGCAGCATTTTTTTCTTTCTTTTTCTTGCAGATCTCTTCTCACCTTCACTGCTCACATCCTGCAGTTACATATTTTCAACACGCGCCGGAGGGGGGCGCTGTTTACTACAAGTTTACTGATCAGCTGCTGGGGAATCACCTCTCCAATCTATCAATGCGCATCAGTCAATGACCAAAAACTGGAGAAATAACTGCAGCCTAACTGGTTGCATTTAGAAGAAAGTCAGGAATCAAATGTAAAAAAAAAAGAGCTTTTAATGTTTTGATTATTACTTTAATGAGAAGGAGCCAAAATTTAGAGAGACCGACTGATGGCTCAGGAGTCACTGACAAATCATCACTATCAGCACATTATCCTGTTCTGGTGTTTGTTTGTTTTTCGACTCTTCAGCTCAGTCAGATACTGCTTCATTCAGGATAATACGGACAAACAGGAGGCCATCAAAATCCAGTCATTAAAGGAGGAATTTGGCGTTTTTCTCATTTAATTTAAGTCAGAGAATGAGAAGATTATTACAAAATATGATAATGCAGAGGCTTTTTTTTTTTAACACAGTTAAAAAAAAAATTCTCCTATTTGCACAGGAGATCCAAAAGGAGTTTTCATTGAGCAAAATCCGTCAAATAAATGAAACGTGCTGAGTGATGAATGGTGGGATAAAGGTCCAATAAAAGAAACCTAAAGCCAGTGTTTAAATCTGTCTTTTAATTAAAATGCACGACACAGAAACTCTCACCACCATCAACCTAATCATTATACAGATCAAGAACTGAGGTGGATTGAAGCTCACCACACAACTGCAGATCTGCAACACCATTAAGAAAGAAAAAAAAAAAATCCAGTAATAAATGATGGAAATAAAGCAATTAAAAGGAAACAACTCCTGGATTTTATACAGAAATCATGTCTTTGTCTTTACACTCACTTTTCTTGCAGGAATATTATAAGACTGCGATGCTGGAACAGTAAAATATCAGTTTCACATCTCATAAGACTGTAATTTGATTATGCTAATTAATCCTTAATGAGCGCATCGGCCAACCTCGGTGCGCAAAAACACCAACAACAGGACGCAAAGTGTGTCCAGAGTCAATGCGCCATCACCTCTCACAAAGGTCCCACAGAGCAGCGTCACTGTTACCTTTTTGTTGTCGGTGAGCGCCTTGCTCTCTCCCGTCAGAGAGTCGGACCTGTTCTGTCCCATGGTCCCCTGCTGCGGTGACATGGTTTCCATCAAGGCTGTACAGATCCACGGGGCCGAGCGCACCGACGGTATATTCCCATGATACGAGTGTTAGGTCCAAAGTTTTATCCGGCGGAGAGCAGAGCGCGAGACCGAGGAGAATCCATGATGGAGCACGAGCTGATGCAGAGGAAGAGGATGAGAAACCCGGGGGCTCAACTCCAATCTGTGCGTCTCTGTGTGGGCGCTGTTTGGTCTGAGCGCTGCAACTCCGGTCCGCCCCAACTCACTCTAATGTTGTCAAGACAGCGGGGCTGTAACGCGCGACTTCCGCTCTTACTTTTCAGAATAAAACACGTGTTTATGTACCCTTACTACTTTTTGTGTAATATGACGTAACACATTTAAATAAGAGTATAAAAAGGACACATTGCTGACGAATGTTAGCAGTACTAGTACAAGCAAGTGAACCTCCGGTGTTACTTTAACACTGACCACGACTGAACACCTGAGGTAAGCAGGTAACTTCCTGGTGCCCAGACCTCAAGCGCTCCTGTCAGCTGGTTTTGATTTAATTACTTAGAGATGAATTAAGAAATCAGCTCCACCAAAGATCCTGGTTTATTGGCTAATTTTGTGATCATATTTTGTATAAAGTCCCTGTTTCAAAATCTATCTTGAAGAGGTTTATTGTTTTAGTTTATCTGGCCATGAAAATGACCATTAATAAGCATCTAATTAAAAGTTGTTTTACTGACCAAAAAGTTTGCATCAACAAGGTATTCATCTTCGAAACTTGCTTTAGTGGATCAAGTGACAAAAATAATTATGAGAGCAACACGATATTACAAATATACATAAGGAATTAATCAGTTTTTCTTCAAATACCAAAAATGCAAGGAGCCTGAAACACCATGAAAAGAGAAAAACTAACAAGGTGAATGTAGCTTAGAAAAATCAGTATGTGAATGACTTCTTTACGTGTGTGTTCCAAACACCTACATCAAGAGAAACAACAAGAACAAGAAAATCACTCGCAATTACGAGAAAATCCAAATCTTCTGCCTCTGTTAGATCAAGCTATCAATGTAACACCAGGTGTGTTGCAAAGGTGGTAATTTTCTGGTCTTTTATCCACTGTGTGTGTTGCTTCACTCTTGTCACTGATCTTTTAATTACTTAGATTATAGCTGAAATTCTACTGTAAATATTTTTCATATTTCAACAAAAAGAGCTTAATTGATGATTTACATGTTGATTTATGTGTTTTTTATTGAATGTTCCATCTCATAAAGTTCAAACCTCTTTTATTTTGAAGAAAGAACCAACTCTGGGTCATATCCTGTCTGCATGTCCTGATGCAGCTCATGTACAGTATATGAAAGCATGCTTTGGTTTAACTCTTGAGATTGTTTGTGTACCTACAAGTGTGATTTTTTTTTTTTTCTTCACATCACATGTTTTCCATGTCTGGCAGTCAGTGCCACATAGAAGCTGACTGTTCAGAGCGGTTTGCAGAGCGTCCGGGGCCAGGTGTAAGAATGTGCTCTCAGGGCCAAGAATAACATGACTGATGAGGAGGAATGTCCACAGTATGACACATTTGACACATTTGCCTCATAGCTACAGCTACAGTACGCCTCGCTGTAGGATAACTGTTTACTTTCAAAAGCCCAGTGAAGGTGATTGGAGAGCGCACACCTCCAGTGAAGCCGAAGCGATTTGTTGACCGCGCAAACAGAGTTTAAGGATTTGGGATTAAATCTCCATGTCCGACGGTTTCACAGTTAGAACCTAAATATCATAGAGAGATCTGGAAGTAGATAACCATTTCCTTGGAAACCCACTTGCTAGTTTTGGTCATTTCCTTTGAACAGAAAAGCAAAACCTGCATCTGTGAGTCTGTTTGCCACTGTTTACCTGACAGGATTGTTTTGCACAGCAGCCTATTGTAGGCAATTGTCTCCTCTCTACAAACACAAAGGTATGCAACAATTGTTCCATCTTATCTGTCCTCTGAACAGTGGCATGCAAACGATGATAAGAACATTGATAGTGCTCGGCCCCCCTCTTTGATCATGTCACCAGCTGCATGAAATAACAGCCGGGGAACACTGTTGGCCTCAGTTGGGAGAACGGCCTCAACTCTTGATGAGCAGAGACCTGCATTCCTTCTCTCTGCAGCTAAATCATCCTTTCATCAAGGGTCCAGCGTGGCCAAGTCATATTGGTTCTTGAATTTAAATTGCCGTACTTTTAAGGGTTACATGACCGCTTTTGTTTCCTGCTTCTTCTTCTTCTTCTTCTTCTTCTTTTTTTCCTCAGGAGTCGCCTGTCTGGAGGGATTCAGAGCAAAAAGAAGAAAAAAAGAAAAGAAAAAAAAGACTAAATTGAGGGTGTGTCAGAAATGTGGTTGGAAACGCCGCTGCTTGACCACGACTGCCACTGCACTGCACTGTTTTGTTTCTGCCTCCTCAGTGTTCCACTCTGTCACTGGAAGACGCCGGGTTGCGACACATAAAAAGTGTGTCTCACAGTGGGGGTTTTTTTTTTTTTGTTTTTTTTCTTCCCCAAGTATCCATGGCAAAAGCAACACATTTTCTCTGTGATAAGTTAAAAACATTCAGCTCCAAATCCCCATAAGTGGGTCACACACACACACACACCTCGCTGTCAGACAAGCAGCCAAACACTCCAAGATTCCCCTCATGCTGGCGCTGAGCTCGGCCCGAGTGCGGCTTCAGGTCAGGGAGAAACTGGAAGTCTAATCTGCGCTAGTGAGTCTCCTCTTGAATGAAAGACACAGAATCAATATGTGTCCTTGTGAATATCATCTGACATTTCCTTTGAAGTGTGCCTGAAAGGGAATGTCTCCGTCACGCCCGGGGGGTCAGGCTATTGAAAACCTGAAGCCGGGGAGAGTATTGACTTGGACGGAAAACAGTCGATTCCAGAGAGAGAAAATGAGCTGGAGAGAGTCCAGGGCTCTGACAGGAGCTGCACATGGAGGCTTTATTCCTGTCTGCACAGGGTTGGGGTGTTAGGGTTGCACTTTGCACTGTAAATACATGCGTGAATGCATCCACACACACACATTATACATAGCTGAATATCTATTTAAAGAGCACTTTGCCCTTCTCTGCCTACCTCCTTTGAAAACAAATACACATGCTGGCATTCAGGGAGGGTGAGGGGAGGCCACAAGGACGTGATGAGCAGCTTTAGAGGCTCTAGTGGAAAGACAGACGGATGGACGGATGGCAGAGATGCTTCGACCAGACAGGGAGTTGCTGTGACCCAAAACAGCATCCGCTACCCTGGGATGGACGCCTGCACCACCACCACCACCACCACCACCACCACCACCGCTGCTGCTACTTTAAGAAGCCAGACTTCCATGTTGCCTGCTAAGAATAAATAAAGACCCACTGTTTCCCTTTTTTTTTTTTTTTTCCCTGAACAGTATCATGCACAGGTTTCTGGGCGACAAGTGTTTGAGGTATGGCTGTTCAAATTCTGGAAAAAATGACATCTGGGTGGGAAATAATTTTATGGCATTTTTTTCTAACCCGACTGCCTAGTAGTTTCTGGTCACTCCCAGTGTTTTTAAAAAGCAGTATAAAGCTTAAGAATACCCTAAGACCTAATATAACTGCTTGTAGCATCTTATCCGTCCTACACAAAGCTCTTCACTGTTTAGAGTATAATGTTACATTGATGAGAAGCCCTTTCAAAAAAACAAAAACAAAACTGAAAGTGAAGACATATTTCCACTGTTCACATTCATCTGTTTACTCCTCGGGGATTTACGATGCAGCCTTTAAAGCCTCTGAGAAAAACATAAGGGTCAGTTATAGAGAACAAGAAGGCGGAAATTTCAGCATCACTCTCCTCTACCGTCAGCGTGTCTGTGTCTCTTTCACTTTGTGTAAACATTGCGGCTCGGAGAGGGCCGAGGCAGATCGGGCCCTGGAGACGAGCGGAGGAGACAGACGGAGGCGAGCTCGGGTGAACCAGACTGAGACAAAAGCCTGTGGTGAGAGGGAGTGACTCAGGTGGAGACTGAGACAGAGGGAAGACATCTAAAAAACATTGTGCTGGAGATGGAAATTGCGGGTTAGCTGACCACTGCCTCCAACAGACCTGGCTCGGGTGGTATGATGTTGTCAGGGTTTGTTTTTAAGCATCAAAGCAACCATTGGGTTTTCATCCCATCAAGGAAACTTTAAACTAGATAACTTCTTAAAAGTTGTAAACTGTAAATAAACCTTCAGTTTGTTTTCTTTGTTTTGAGCCAAAGTTTCATTTGGTTTTCTATTTGGTTGATTCAGGTTCTAAGTACAAAATTACAACCAGCCCTTGGTTATTAAAGTCTTGTGACTTAAAAAGCAGCTGGTTTACTGGACAGTTTGTCTCATCTGTCATCCTGTCAGGTCAGAAAGTTATTTACAGTTTCTGTAATAAACTTCAGAGGAAAAAAAAAAAAAAAAAAAGCTGAATGTGCAACAAAATACTTTTATATAAAGTTTTAGAGGATGCATCACTGGGGCCAGGACTGCCTTCCCTGACAGTGGCTCTGTTCAGACCTGGTATTAACATCCGTCTCAGGTGATCTGATGACAAGCGGACAGCTCAAAGTACAGGTGTGAACACAGCCGAGACGCGTTGAGGACACATTTGGAGACCACATGTGGCCACATTCTTTTAGCAGTGTGAACGCAGAGCTGTCCTGGGCCACGTTGAAGGACCTCCTACTCAACTGACGTCCTCTGCCGCAGAATGATAAGTCCTGCCACAGTTTCATCATGAACAACAAATATTTAACTATTTCAAATGGCTGGGTTGGCGTAAGGGCGGATGGTATAGGGAGTCGGGACTTTGACTCAGGGGTTTGTGTCCTGTGTTTTACCACATTAGTCGACTAAAACAACTGGTAAAAGGTTAGAAAAAGATTAGTTAAATATCGAAAAAGTCAACGTGTTCAGTCTCATCGCTGCCTCAACACAACGTGGTTCCGGGGAAACATGAGAAAACCAAATGCTGAGTATGAAACGACTCAGATTGATGCTCTTTAAAGCGTCAATTGACACAAATTACGAAAAAAAAAAACATTATTTACCAGTTAGTGGTAGCTAACTATGCTGATTCACTGTTATTTGCTTTGATCAAGCTCATTGTCAACAGATTTCATAGGGACTGTTGGTTCAGTGGAAGACATGTTTCAACGCTGTGAGCTCAACAAATGAGATTCTGTTCACCTCTAAATCTCAGAGACACATATAAACACCAGCTTATGTCCACGGCTTGATACTACAAGAAGTAGGTGGATAATTATGTAATGCTGTTATAATAATTTAAGTTGCTGACATTTTCTGATACCTCTGTCGTCATAAACCCCACCCATCTCAGACAGACAGACAGGCGATCATTCAGTCCGTCAGACAGGGAGACACTGAGACAGAAATCAGAGAAACAGACGGTCTAAGCCAGGCTGTTGGCCTGTTACATCTGCTATCTTATTGCACACACACACACACACACGCGCATGCATACACACATACACATACACATACACACACACACACACACACACACACACACACACACACAGCCCTCCTCCTCCTCTTTCCAGACCCTCTAACCCTGCTAATCTGATTAGCACAGTCTCCCTGCAGAGTTAGGGATGCTATTGACACACTGCAATGTGCATGCCTGTGCTTTGTTGTTGTTTTGGTTGTTGGGACTGAATTATCCTGACTGCATGTCACTGTGGCACATAAGCAGCAGTATGTGGCTTAGCTGTATGATTTACTTTAGTTGTGAGCATTACATGAAATCCTTGCAAAAATATACACGACACAAAGCTTACGACACACACACACATTTGTGTGTGTATTGTGTGTATTTTAATTTTATTCTAAATGCTAATCTGTTTTTCAGTCTGTTATTAGTTTTATTATTTTCATATTCTTATTATATTATATTATAATATCATAATTGTTATTCTATTTTAAGTATAAAGACACACAGTGCAGGACCATTTGCAGTCTTGAGCCTTGAGTTCAATTCTCAGGATCTGCAGTGTTTTAAAATCCAACTGCTAAAGTAAACACTCAAAGACTTCAGCAACATAGTTAAATTACCCATTTTTGAAGGACTTCCAGAAAGCCTTTGTATGTATTCATGTCCCAGAGTGTGTAAACCACACCACAGACTGTGGAGGTCTCCTCTTTCATAGACAAGACATTGGCCAGGGTTGCAGGCCTCCTCTTGACAATAAAGTAAATTACAGCAGTAGTAGTTTTGCATTTATATTATGAAAGAATAAATAGAAATATAGTGGTCCTCTCTCGGTCAGCGCACTCCAACAGTCGGTAAGGTAGGAATGTATGTATATATGCGTGTGTGTGTGTTTAGACAAAACGAGACAAAAGTCATTTGGAGGATGCAGCTCGACAGGTTAAGTTATCTCCTCAGGGCTGTTTAGGTTTCAGTCAAGAGATCGTGCCCATTATCAGAAGCAGGTTCAACCGAACAGGGTTTCTGTGTGACAGCAACAGGGGTCCAGTGTGAGCATGGGGGTTTGGATCAAACAGTCCAACAGTGACTGAGCTGTCAGTGGGATTTTCTGGGACATGTGGGCACACAGTGTGAGTGATATGGTGAAATGCTCCTGTTTTATTTATTGTTTACATTAATTGATAAGAGAGAAAGTATTGGACTCTCCTGATGTATCCCCCCAACCCCCACATTCCCCAAAATGCTAAATGTTAAAAGAGCAGCTAATTGGTTCCTAAATGCCCCCTAGGGTGTCATAATACTCTGTAAGGCAAGCTAGTCAAGGAATGCAAATGAATGAGATGCTACCTGTCACGTGGCAGGAAATCCCACCAGCCCAGTTTCTGTGAAAATGTACTATTATGTTCATACTGGATGGATTTATGTCCAGCTCGTCAATCCTCAGCGCCAATGCAAGAAGTAGTTTGTGGCTTATAAGGGGAGATGCCAGATGCACTGTGCAACAATCTTTGGCTTTTTTGAACATTGCAAAACTTCACTGAAGATCATCTGAGGTTTTGCAAAATGGCTGTAAGGTTGAAACCAAACTTAATTACACCTCACACTGACTGTTTCTGCAGCATATACTGGAACTACAGGCCCTCAGTCCTGCAGGCTGACCCCGATGACCCCATCAGCTAAACACTGACATCTCCAGACAAAGGTCATCTTCTAATTTATCTTTTAAGGAATCAGTCACGTTTGACCTCCATAAATGTTAACACAACCCCTCCAACTGCAGCGCTGTTATTCCATAAACAATGAAAACAGAAAAAAATCCAACAACATGTGGATGTTTTGTCCAAACATAACAACAATGATCCAGAATACCAGATTGCTGCAGGGTTGCAGGGTTCAAGATTTAGTTCATCAAGCTCTCGTGCTGCTCTTAAATCGATGATTGACTAAATGTTTGTATTTACTGATACACAATGTAACTCTGTGCACGGAGCTGCCTCAGAATTATTGAAGTAATCAGTGGATCGTCGTGCTGCCAGGGAATTGTTTGTACACATCTTTGGCACCATTTTCTAGTTTAATTGACTGATGTTTTGAAATTTCTTCATCCAAACAGCAGAAAAAGTCTCGTCAACATCCAAGTTGGGCTAAAAATCCCTTTGGGCAGTGACTATGACAGGTCTATTTAAAGGTCGCCCTCAAATCATCGGAGCAGCATTCTTCGCCTAATGTCACTTGTAACACTGCACAGACACCAACAAAGACTTATCTCAGCAAAACCAGAGGAACACGATCATGGTTTACGATGACGGAAGGTTCCAGTGAATTGAAATCATTTGGTTTCAGAGGGTTGTCCCGTTTTCCACAAGAGCCACGGCAGCGCTGAAATCAAAGGGCACACTTCATCTCGTGGATCAGTTGGCGAGTTAGAGACGGCGTGCGGGAGCTCCTTCGTGCATTTCCTTAAAAGCTTTGAAAGATGAATGGCTTCCCAGTGAAATGGTCAGTTCTGTTGGACAACAGTTTGTACGGAGCTGCCTTCGCCTCCCGTCTCTGCCGTTTTCGAGCACAGAAAACAGCGACTTTTGGAAGCGCTGCTGACCAGGTTTTAGTTTTTGTCTGGACGGGCGAAAACGAAGACCTTTGGAAAAGATGACGTAGACCCCTGCGGTCGCTCCCTGATTGGGTCTTATCTCCCCTCGACTCCAAGTGGTGAAAGCAACATGGATAACGAATTACAAGCATTACTGAGCTTGTTGTTTTTGCTAGCAGCTGTTAAATTCTGCTTTTTAACACTGCAGCTGTCTCTTTTGTGTCTTTGTTCCTCGTTCGTAGTATTTATTTTGCAACTAATCAACCGCAAAGCAGACAATCTGCTTCCTGTTTACACCGGCTCGCACATGCCCAGTGTACGTGGTTGCTCAGGTATGTATGTGTTTTCAGGTGTGATAGTCTGGACAGAGATCGCTTACGATACAGTTTTCATCTGAAAATGCTGTTTTAAAATGAAAACAAAGTAGTGTGGACGTAGCCTTAAGTGATTAGTGATAATGATAATAATTATTATTATCACTTCTTACTGGCTACAGCTGATATTCCAAACATTATTAATACTTTAATCACTTATCAACATTCATCTAATCAATCAAACCCCCCCCCCCCCCAACAGCCAGCTGAGGCAATCATGTCAATAACCAGACAAAGCCATTTGATATATGCTCATATCCGTTCCATCAGCTAAGCGCTGTGAGGGGGCTTTAAACCTCTGACCTCATCAGACCTGGCAGCAACAAGTCTGACAGCTTGACAAGGTGAAGCAAATAATTAGCCTTGTTAGAAAACATCACTTCATTCAGGATCGTAGTGTAGTGGTCCTCTCTGGTCAAGAACAGCTTGCAAGGAAATGTTTAGTTAATTGACTCTTTTTTTTATCATAACGTAATGAACTTCTTACATCTTTAATGTCTGATTCATCTGTGATGCTTGTCACTGATTTCTGTGGCGTTTCTGTTTCTGACCACTTTCGGCCGATGCTACAATCAGACAAAATATAGGACACCCTCGTCTTTGCGTTTTTAACTGGAGATGCAACGATTCAACAAGATGCTTTTCTTATGACTGATTACTTTTCTCCTTAACACTACTGTTTCCTTTATTACATTTGGGGAGGCTTATTACTGCACTGAAACTTTAATTTGACAAGAAACTGCATGCAGGAGCGTGTTCATGCATCTCTGCAGGGTGCCTGATAGTTCCCTTCAAGCTTTGAATGATGAATGGGGCTGCCAGTGAAAGGGTCAGTTCTGTGTGTTATAAAACAACTCAAGAAAAAGCCTCCAAGTCGGGTGAGTCACCTCTCAGTTTTAGCACCAATGACAATGATGTGTGGCCAAAGGGAGATTTATTTGTATGACAGAGAGGGTCATTTCTGGGAGCATCCCCTTTAAAAGGCCACTGTAGAATAGTGACTTTAATGAGATTGTCATGTCAATAATGTGTTTGAAAGCAAACAGGGAGAAAGGAAGAAAGAGAGAGAGAGAGAGTCATTTAGTGATTCATGACAGCACTTGCTCTCCCTCCCTCTCTCTCTGTTGGAGAGCCGAGAAAGAAAAGCTAATCAGGAACGTTTAGAGGAGGGGATAAGTGTGTTTATGTACACTTCAGTCAGCAGCCTCAACCATTTACCACTCACGGTGTGTGTTTGTGTGTGTGTGTGTGTGTCTGTCTGATTGTAAAGTCCATCTGCCAGCGTTTGTGTGCATAAGTGCGTGGTGTTTGTGTTTGTTGTGTGAGCGCGTCAGTCAGCGCTCCAATTCATAGCGTCTGCCAGGCGCTGTGTGTGCGCTGCTATCACTTCCAGCCGTCTCTTATCAGCCCAGCAGAGGCGAGGAGCCCAGTCAGGAGGTCGAAGCCTGAACTCCAGCAGAGGTCAGGGTCGTTAGTGGATGCTGAACTCAGGGTGAAAAATTTAAATCTGTGGAGAATTATATTTTTGTGTTTTTATGTGTTTATTGGATAGTTTTGTCTTTCTCCTGTGTGACTTTAAAAGCACGACAGCAGAATGAGCGTCCTGTCCTGGATGATGGACATAACAAGCAGCCAATAAGCAAGAGGTCAAAGGTCAGAGCTGGTGAAAGGCCAACAAGAGGACTGTGGATTGAGTGTGAATGTGAAGCAGGGCTCATGAGTGAGTGCTGACATGATGTGTAACAGACAGTCATGGAAAAAACTTATCTGGGAATGTTTAGATTTCAATTTTATTATTTATTTATTTATGTCATTTATGTCATTTATTTAATAACATTCAGTTTACTGCACTGACACTGGACGGCTGTGTGGATGGAGGTTGTAGAGCTGCTCGCAGAGAGGAAAGCTGCTCCACAGATGAGGGAACAGCTCAGTGAAGTTGAAATTTGACAGGATTTCGTCCCACTGCAGCTTCACTAACCCGGCAAGAACAGGGAAAGCATGGTCTGGATTTTATTAAAAGGCAAGGATGCATGTGTGTGTGTGTGTGTGTGTATGTGTGTGTGTCTTAATGAGACTAGATGGCACGTCTTGGCTATACGCTGCCAGAAATAAACCAGGATCTGGACCAGAATTGCAATGTTGAACTTTTTTTTTTTCCATTTTCTAACCACAATTAACCCGTGTTCATTTAAGAACATGCACACACACTCACACACACACACTCACACACACACAAACTGTGGATACACATGAACACACACTGACACAAACCCAATAATCACGTACTCACTTACACACACTCACAATCACAAAAATGTGTCAGTCGCACACAGAAACACACACACACACACACACCCACCCACCC
>NW_019524657.1:259601-271297 GCF_002814215.2 Seriola lalandi dorsalis | reverse complement strand
ACCCAGCTCTCCCTCTCTGCTTCCAGGGAACGCCTGTTGCTATTTTTAAACGCCCTGCGGAGCCGTGAGCGCCGTAACTCTGGGTTTTTTTTTTCCACTGCACATTCGGTCATGTGCCCTGTCAAAACAAAAACGGCAGAGAAACGTGCAGCAGCGGCGAAGACCCAACTGTAGATAACAGGACTTCTGGCCCGACGCCCTGAAACACAACCATCCTGCTGTGTCAACATCCGTGTGCATGTTTTAATGTGTGGTGGGGTTTTTTTGTATCACACCTCATCGTCTGTGATCAGTGATGCTGTTCTCTCACTCTGAGGAAATGTTACCATCTGAAACAGTAGAGATTTTACTGTTGCTTTCTTTGAGTATAGAGTAAAGTTAAAGTCCAGGAAATTAGATCCTGGAAGTTACAGTTTTTTTTTTTTCTTTACCAGGAATGACAACTGTGGTAAACTGGGATTTTTAGCATGTGTGCATCTGTGTGTTCAGAAGCCAAAGATGACTGGGCGTACGGAAACCAAACCGCATTCTCCAAACCATATAAATGCTGCTTCAATGAAAAAGTATGACTTTGAAATGCAGATGTCAAGATTTTAAAACGGGATTAACTGCAGTCGTTTCCTCTAAGTATCTTTCAAAGTCAAATGACAGCTTATAATTCAGCTACGTGCACGGGTGCAACATGTGTAACGTGTGTAATCTGCATGCGGCTTAATCATACATGCAAACAGTGACGGAGAATTCAACAAGCAGAGAATCGAGCACAGAGGAGAGCCCCAGTGTTTCAGCCACAACTTAAAACCACCCAAATACCTAGACAAAAATCTGTTTCTTTTACATGTAGAAATGACCTCAGATCAGAGCTAAAAATGAGCCCTGTGCTCATGTAACCTTGTACGTATAAAAACTTGTGGGAAATGCTTGAAAAAACAGAAATCAAACTATTCTGTGTGGTTGGCATTGTGCTTTTTTTCCACCTCAAATAAAGTATGTGGTTCATAGTTTCAGTGCTGGTGGAACGGCTGTATAATTTCAAATTCTATCCCGACATATTATCATGTAATTTAGCAGATATTAAAGGATAACAACAAACATGAGAATTTACAGTTCTGTTTTTCGGAAACAGTGAAGATCAGTATGGAGGGTTTAGCTGAAGTAGCTTTTCAGTTTGAGTTCAGTTGAAAAGGAAAAAAAAAGACATCCAGAGTCAGAGTTCTCCTCAAGCTGAAGTTGCATTATTTACAACAGACTGGAGGCGGTTTGCCTGATGCTCCTGGTCTGGGTGGAGCAGCTTTTCTAAAAGTTTGACTCATGTCTTCTCTCATCTGCTGAGCTTGTAGCTGCAGAACTGAAAAAATCATCACAGCGACAGAAACAGCAGAGGGAATACGTGACGGGATTTTACTAGACATCTCCTCATCGAGGGCTGTCTGACAGAGAGACTCTGCCCTGATGTGGACACAGATTGCAGGTGTGCACGGTTCACACATGTACTCTTGGGATTTGGGTCCCAAATATTGTCGTTTCACATGATTACAAAAAACTTTGACGAGGCTTTTTAATCTACAGCTTTTTAAGCAGGGTGACGTCGCTGTCTTGTCCGCTGTGAACACACTACATCCTCAAAAGCTGAATTAGCATACAGAATGTATAGCACTTGGGACACAGACTGAGTTTAGTGGGTGGTGTTATTTTCTTTTTTCATTCAACCACGGTATCTCTCCCTCCCTGTGCTAACTATCCACAGTTCCTCTGCTTTTGTTTGTCTGGGAGAAAAAAACCTGAGAGGTAAAATGCATCACTTCCTTTGCACCAGAGGAATTTTTTCCAGGCAGCGAGTGTTGATGAAAAAGCTTCAGTCACTATTGTGTTATTTCAGTCAGAGAGAAGAGAAGGAATTTGACAATTTTTGTTATGAAAAGCTCATTTACATTTTTTACATCTGTGTTGTTTTTAAGCATATATTAAAACAGTTTAGGTTGGAGAACTTGGTGTTTTAATGTTTTATACTTCTATACAAAAGTTTTAATGAGGACTTCAATCTCTTTCTTAAGGACGACATTTAGCCAACCTGTGCATCCGGAGCGCCAAGTAACACTTTTGCATTTTCACGTTTGATTCTATCTGCTCCCAGGAAGTCAGTCAATTCAGTTTCTATAGTAAACTTTTTCCATTGTTTAGGATCAAATTTACTCAAAACATGCCACCAGGGTGTGTGTGTGTGTGTGTGTGTGTGTGTGTGTGTGTGTGTGTGTTTCTTTGAAGAGGGTCATACAGAGGAAACTAATGGACAGTTCTGTTTATTTCTTGGCAGTGGGCCATAAAGGGGCAAAGGGACGCGCATGCACACAAGCACATATGCGCGCGCGCACACACACACACACACACACACACACACACACACACACACACAACCACTCAGCGGCAAATGTAAGCATTCACATAAGTCATTAAAGCCTGTGTTGCCATAGCAGAGATTCAGCTACTGTTGAGGAGAAATTGTGGCGTCGTGTAACAAGGTCTGGGCTAAAAATAGCTCTGAAGAACTGAGTGGCTTGTCTTGTTCTCTGTTTTCTTTCTGACCATTTATCTCCCTCCTTCTTTCTGATCAACATGTGGAGAACCGCAACCTTGTCTTGCTATCTCTCGACATCTGAAAACAGTCTCTACTGAAAACTGCTCTGCAAGATAAAACATCACTTTGTCTAAAAAGTGGATAAAAAAAGAGCAATATGTGATTTACAATATGTGATGCACATGTGATTTATTCAGCTTTAGTCAGCATTGTTATATTTTGCAAAAATTTACATTTTAGGGAATCGGTGCGCATCTCATATGCTAAAGTATATATACGTATAAGTGCTACAGCAGAATAGGTTTTGGGTTTGAGATGGAAATTATGATAAGTAGGTGTGGAAATACCCATGGTTTTTTCACTGTATGTGCAGCTGGTGTTCATTTCAAACAAGCTGAGAGAAAAATATTTACGTAATATTTTCATTTTTTATGACGATTCAAAAAATTGGTCAAAATTGTAGAAAAGTTAAGTTTAAAAATCTTGCAAAAGCTTCAAAAGAAATGAAAGAGAAAAAGCTCCAAAAAAAAAAACGATTATCCCATAGTAGAGAGATAATGGTTAATCCGAAACAGGGGTTCGACTTTTTTTGTCAATTTAGGGGGCATTATTGATTGGTTTCCATACAGAATTTGGCATAAAATGTGGAGATGTCAAATTTGCCCTTGAAGACTACAGCTGATACACCCTGCAGCCACGCATCCCATCAACAAAAAAAAAAGGTGGAAAACATGAATTTATTCATTCCCTTTTGTCATCTCTGCAGCAACATTGCAGCACATCTCTTGTCTTATCAGTGTTCTCTGAAGCTTTCCTGTCAGCAGAACAATTAACCACAAGACTTATCAGCAGCAGCATGCTGTAACCACCAAACACAGCTCATATCAGTAGCCACTGATCTCTGCGTCTCCACAGCGCTGAGCGTCGCCGGGACGGTGACATTTTGATGAGAAAACAGAGTCGTTTTTCTGTCTGATCAAAACATAGAGAGCGTCTGTTGGGCAACGTTCAGCGGGCACAACCGAGATTGGTGGCAATACTCTGGTTTCATCAAGGCAGCATGAGAAACAGGAAGCTGTATGTGATATCAGGCAGCAGGTTGTGTTCAGCTTCACAATGTCATGTGCAATGGGCAGGCATGTTAGTATAGTTTTGTCCTTTAATAAACCCGTTGACATTTGAATGACAAAAACATTCTCACAAACAAGAGGACAGAGAGCTAATTAGTGCAGCAATCCAACAAAAACATCTATTTAGAGAGGTAATACATCACCTCTCTAAATACTGCTACAATACTACACTTATCATTTGCTTTTTGGGCTCAAAAGTGAGATCTGAGAGCCAGAACTCTCAGCATTCAGGCCAGGTAATAATTTCAAAACTAGTATTGATTTAAAAGAAAGAAAAAAAAATAAAAATAAAAAATTAGGTCTTGAAGATTTTTTCCAGCTGCTGTACTTCCACATGTTGCCATTATAGCAAAGATTTGTGCAGCTGATTGTTTTGCAAAAAATTACAAATCTGTCCAATTTGTAATATTTATATGGCCGGCACGTCAAAGTCTGAGCACTTTCATGTAGCCACAGGGAAATGCTTGGAAGTTTCAAAACCCCTTGCTGCTGTGTTGTCCGACTGGATCCGACCTAAACCCTTAAAAACATTTTTCCTGCTGCATCCCACCACAGTAAAATATATCACCATTCACTGTTTACGTTGTTTTTTTCCCTCCTTTCTTCTTCTGCTGTGATCCATCCCTGAGATTTCCAATGATGTAAAGACTTAGTGATGAATCATGCTTTCCAATAAGTCAGAGGTTGTTTTCTCTTTTTTTGTCACCCATCCACATCTCCCTCCTGCTCACTGTTTGCCTCTGTGCATCGTTTCCATCTGTGTGTCTTCTCGACTATTTCCTGCTTCCCAAGGAGAAAATTCACAGATACTTTGTTGGTGTCTTTTTTTTTTTTTTTTTTTTTTTTTTTTTTTTTTTTTTTTAAATCTCCTCCATTGCTAACCAGCAATCCTATCAGGTTTCATAGACTATTTTCATACTGTATGTGTGTGTGGACTTCAAACAGCATGGATGAAAATAGAGCCGTGCATGTTTTTACACTAGGTCACCCTCAGAAACCCAAAACAATAATCCAACCTAATGACCAAATTACTTCACGGATGGCTTAGGAGCGCACAGCACTTTTCCACACACACACACACACACACACACACACACACACATACACACACACACACACACGCTAGAGCAACAAAGCAAAAGACCAAATCTAGCCGTCTATCTCCTCTAATGCTCTGAAAACAGTTTGGATGAACTCATCCGCTGTAGAGCTCCCAGGCTCTCCCTCAGAAGATTAACTGCTGATAGGACGAGTGTTTGGTGGGGTTACCATAGAAACGAAGCTGTTTGGCTTCACGTACATACTCCTTAGTTACTACCTCGCCCATAGCATCTATGAAATTTTTACAATTGTTTGAATCTGGCGAGTTTATGTGACATGAGACATACCGCAGGCTCTAAGCAGAGTGTGTATCTATCCCCACCAAAATAATGTCTTATTTTGTGGTAGATTAGCAGCAAAATAATACACACAGCAGTGCTTCTTGTTAAAAGCCATGTATGCTCTTCAATCATGCATGAACTTCATTGTGTTTCGGATGACAAGATGTTTTATTAAGTTGAAAAAAAAAAAGAAAAAAAAAATTGCATTTTGCAAACTCATCACCAGCCTCTTCAAACACCAACATTTCTCATGACTTGCTTTGCAGGATTTTATCAAGTAAAGACTTACCACACTGCAAGTGCCACCGCAAGCGCATGTCATTAACTTTGTCAGTTGGTATCTGAAACAGACAGTGACTTACTGAAAAAGTAGACCTAACATATATACGTTACTGGTTGTTATGCCAGTAACCACTGAACTAATCGGTAATCTGTGTCAACCTACATCTTTAGTCATTTTCTATTATTGAGAGAGAGAGAGAGAGAGAGAGAGAGAGAGAGAGAGAGAGAGAGAGAGAGAGAGAGAGAGAAGCTGCATACTGTTTTATTAGAGCCATGCAACAGAAGCCTGCAGGTACTGTTTTGAGTGTGGGTGCTTCAGTGTTGCACTTGACACACAGTAAGATAATATCATCTATTAGAAAATGCAGAAGATGTGCTGGAAATTCTGTTCTGATATCAAAAAACTAGTTATGTGAAACAACACCTTTTATCCGACGTGGCAGTTCGTAGGATGGAAACACTGATGTTGTGGCAAGAGGTCAGATTCAAGTAAGTAAAGGTGCAGTCTGCCTATTTTGGTCAGGCTGTTCTCAGTGTATTAAAAGACCCAGCAGCAGAGGGAGCTACTTCTCTCACTGTAGTTGAAAAAGTTATCGGCCAAGGCCTGCCAGATGCCATCTCATCAAAAACTTTATCCCCTTTCCTCCTTATATTCTGCCCTTCCACGTTTTCCTTCACCTCCTCTCCACCTCCTCCTGCTCTCTAACCTGGGAGCGCAGGGTCAGAGGGTCCTAATCCCCTCCTCTTACAGCTGCCTTAATACCTCCTGCCGCCACCCTGATGTCTCAGACTTCACAACCTGCCGTGTCACAACCACCGTCTGAAGCTGAGGAGACGTGATGCAGTCTGACACTGAATCCCTTGCTCTTGCTGTCTTTGGGGAAGCAAAGCTCTGTGGAGAAGAAGGCCTCAGAGAACTGTAACGGCCACCCATGAGGGCGAGCCTGAAAGAAATTCCACAGAAAAATAGTTGATCAGGAAACGGACAAGACCTTAGAGGCAAGTACAAGGTGAGTTTCACCTCTTGTCAAAGCAAGTTTCAATTTAAGTCTCAAGTCCTTAAGGACAATTCCAAGATAAGTCTCATGTCCTTAGGGGCAAGTCTAAGTTAGGTCCCAAGTCCAGTCAAAACAACTATCAAGTATTGGATGGCAAGTCAAGTCTCAAGTCTTCAACTCAACGCTAACACAAGTCTTGAACAAAAAATGGTCAAGTCTAAGTCAAGTATTTAGTTTTGCCAAAGCAGGTCTGAAGTAAATTGAGAGAACTCAAAGTCTTCAACCACAAGTCTAAGTCAACTATCGAGTCCTGTCAAAACAAGTGTCAAGTCAAAGTCTAACATCGTCAAAGGCAAGTCCCAAGTCCCAAGTCTTGCCAAAGCAAGTCTCAAGTCAATTCTAAAATTAGTTGAGACAAGTCAGGTCTCAAGTCCTCAAGGGTAAATCCATGTCAAGTAAAATCATAAGTAAATTGAAAGTCAACTGCAAGTCTTTCATGTCTCTCAGTGCTGGCTGTTTAAATTTTTGTCAAAGCTGCAGTAATGGTGTAGTTTTACACAACTCAGCCCTTTAATTGTAAGGTTCAAATTATTACACACAGAATGAAAGCTATCTGGGTTTTTTCAGGTCAAAACTTGACACTTGCTATGTTTTTGCTCTCAAGTCTCTGGGGACTCTTCAAGTCTTCAGTAGTTTAAGTCTGATAGCAGTCAAGTACAAGTCAAGTTTCAAGTGTTTATTTTCATGGCTGCTGACTGACTTTGAGTCCAAATGTCAAGTCTGATGTCTGCAGCTCTGAGAAAAACACTTCTTCCCTGACATGTTCAACTCGATCGACACCACTGATGCTAAAAACACAAATCCCCCTGGATGAAACACATTCCCATCGCATCCATCTATTCCCGATTGGCAGGCCAAGCTTTTGCTCTGAAAAGGTTTGGTTTTAAGAGAGATTTAAGTTTCTTAATTTGTTAGGTCTCTGGATTCCTCCCGAAGAAGGACATGCTGAGGAGATATCCCCTGAGGAATCTTTCTTCTCACTCACATACTGTACATGCATTAAATCAGTCACGTGAGAACAATCGCATACCTTCATACAGCATGATTGTTGACCCCCACACAGACACACAGAGGGCTGAATATATACACAGGCACCATATATGTCTAAATACATATACAGTGCATGAGTATGGCCTGATTTGTTATGACTTAGGGGCAGTAATGATATACCTGGAAGAGTCAGGAGATAACTTTAATGATATGCTGAACTTCATGGCTTCTGAACTTCAAACTCTCACTGTGTGCGTATGTTTGTGTGTGTAAGTGCATGTGCACATGTTAATGGCCGTATAACTGATATAGTATCAGACACTGGGCTGTGTTGAACACAAACAGACCGTCATTCCCCATACACGCTGACCTCTGAGTCACACAAGCTTCTTCATGGTTTTCCTCCTCTGTCTGCTCAAATATGTTGATGTTTTGAGGTTAGTGAATATTTTATTATTATTATTTTTATTTTTTCTCTTAAAAGGACCAAAGCAGTGTGGTTGCACGTGTTTGCTCCTCAACTATAAATCCTGTATATGTTACCTCTTAACTGACCATTTTTGAATGCATGTTTTATATTTTTAGATTTACAATTTTTCTTCAGGTCCAGGACATATTTGGATTTAATCATTTGAGTACAGTGTTGAAATCAATTAGCAGTGAGCATCACGTCTGTGGCTCACCATGACATTACTGTTGGGTGCTAATGCTATTTATGTGCGGCTGATTTGAAAAGTATGCAGTGTGTCCCCTGAGAATAACATACGGTTGACTGATAGCAGACTGGCTGTTCACTGTGTGCACTTAAATCTCAAGCAACTTTCATCATATGTCACATCAGAATCAGTCTGTAACTAATATTTTACAATATCCAGTCCTGCTATTTTCCTGCCAATCAATGGTTGGGTCATTTATTTTGTTTGCTGACAAATGGCACCAATTTACACAAAATTCTGCCTTACAAATTAGTAATTACTTCATTTTACATTAGTAGGACCAAATCAACATAATTTGACAATCTCTCTCCTAATACCGATGCCTACAGCTTCAAGGGGATGTACAGTACAACAGCGGCCCCTCAGCCAGGTTTTTGAACAGAAGAGCCGACGGTCTCACTCCACACAAAAACAGCATTCCTCCGTGTCCGTCCAGTCTGTGGGCCACCTCACGTGAAGCCACCTGACTACCTACTATACACACTGACTCACATTCACACCTCTCTAATCCCATAAACGAAGATAGACTTAATAGAAAGAAATGAGGGAAAGAAAGAAAAAGAGACAGATAATAATATTTCATGGTCCTGCTGTAGATCTGCAGCACATGACTCTTCTTGCATTGACAGCCTTTATACTATGGCAATAAAATGAAGAGTAGGTCACATACCAATTACCAGGTTTATAGCTGACCTAATGTTGATCCAACAAAGAGAAGGTCATGTAAATCAGGTCACATACCCTCATACAGTGAAGTAACCATAGGCTTTGTGTAAATTGGTAAATATCTAAATCATTTAGAAAACGACTTTGGTGGAGGTATTTCATTTCAAGTAAAACACAGTCATAAACAACGTTGAAATGTGATGATTACACAGAGACAGCCAGCGTGGCTTTTCTTAAGCAATTCACATTGACAAATGCAATAAAGTTGGACGGCTGCCTAGCTGCTCGTTGAGCAGTCAAAGTGTCAGTTAACTGGATTTCTTAAAAAGCAGCTGAACTCTCGTCATCTTCTCGCCAAAACACGCCTCAAACTGCATCAGGCATCGCTTTGTTTTGATAGTCCACTGCTGACTCTTAGCAATGAGCAGCTATAGCTGTTTATCAGATGATTGATATTAAGTGTTTCAACAACAATGTTTTCAATTAAAGTGACAGTAGACAACTTTATGAAGTAAATATTGATTGTACAGTGTAATGGCTAAGGAATAATGGCTACAGATCGGCTGCCTATAAGTCTCGCTTTCACTATACAGTCTTGTCTGCCACTGAGAACAAAAAATAACACCTGCTCAGTTTTCTATTGGTACATTTTTTGTGGACTGTCAACAGCTTTACATAGAGAAACACCGCTCTATTTGTTTCCAAAGCACTGTCTTTAGTGTACCCTGTGTCTTTTACAGGGAGCCCCTGAGGACAAAATTACCAAACACAAAGTAAGGAGGTTTTGGCACACACACAACTCTGTTCCTCAGCAATCTCAGCCCACCAGTGTATGTTCTCATCACAGTGGGATGGTGTGTCAACATAAAAGAATAAAAAAAGAGGGTTGTGTTTGTTGTGATATTCTTGATGTACAAAGGCTTTTGCTTTACATTTCAGGTTTCAGATTTCAGGTGCATCAGATCTGAATTTCCTTCCTCCAACACAGAAAAAGATGTGGATTTGTACTAAATCATGCAGCTTGAAAAACGTGTCACTCAAAACATAACAGTATTTCCTCTCTGCCAAAAGTGTTGCAAGACTCTGAGGTCATTAACCCAGAGCAGGGCTTGGGAAAAAACCATCAGGTTCAGCTGTGTCCACTGCTGAGGCAGTTTGAGCACCTGGCTACATGAGCCAGACCCTCCTTGAACAGCTCAGCTCTTTCCAATCACATTCAAATCTCTGTTGGTCTGCTGGCTTTAACTGAGGCACAGAGAAGTGGTTGTAATAACAGTTCAACTTATCCCTCTAAATATCACAGACATTATGTGTACTTTGCTGAATTGTGGAGATTTGTATCAGCAGAAAAACACACAAAGTCAGAGGTTATTAAACAAAACTTAAGCACACATTTTGAACTGTTATTCAACCTGTGGTCAAATTATGGAGTGCATGTATATTTTTCTTCCTTTTGTGAAGCTTGTTGTAACTTCTGTTTTGAGAAGCATTAGGTAAATAAACTCTGCTTTGTTGCTTGCTTGCCTAGTGTATATAATTAGAGCCGGGTAATAATTCAATAGTATCGTATATCTGCTGTATAATATAATGATATGATCACATTATTAATGTACAAAACTGTTGGGACAGTGATTCCATGCAAGATGTAATTGAAAACTAAACTGAAAAAATTAGTTATTGAGGTTTTTGTTTTACAATTGTATGTAATGTAACAATGAACATGTACGTCATTGCACTGAACATTAATTTCATTTCTTAGCAGTTATGTCGTATATATTATGATATGTACTAAAAAAAAAATTGAAATACTAACAAAATATTCCCACAGTGGGCTTCAATAATTTTCCATCAACTAATCCATTCATTTCTGTGAGTCAGAACTAGAGAGTATTTAATTCCCGATTTGGTTATTTCTCCACTCAGAGATTCAACAAGTGGGGAAACACATTCTGGTGTATTCCTGTGAAAGGATCTTTGAAATTCCCAAACACTCTCCCTCTCTTCCCACGCAAAATATATACAGTATGTTCTCCAGTCTGGTATACATTTCTGAGATTCCACAGTATGTCCATCAGTATGATCAGAAGTGAGAAATGTTAGTGATCCACCTCCTCACAACTCTCTCGACTTTAACAACATGAACAAAAAAAAAAAAACAGGAAAGCAAGAGAAAACTTACTCTGACAGTGTAAAACTCCACACAGCTCCCAGCCCTGCTCCTGGCAGTGTCCACTTGCTCGTCCTCCATCCCTACTAACATCTCCATGTCCGAAAACCTCTGTCCTCCTGCTGGCATTGTGCAGGAGCTTGAGTGTGTGTGTGTGTGTGTGTGTGTGTGTGTGTGTGTGTGTGTGTGTGTGTGTGAGATAGTCAGAGGTCTGTGCTGACAGTCTCAGCCAGCTCAGTCCGATACTCTTGATTTGCCTTCTTCGCCCTCTTTAATTTTAATGTATTCCTGACTTCCTGTGTATCTCCTCCACTTCTTCTTCTTCTGGTCCTCTCAGGTGTCAGGTTCGGAAACCCCTTCCTTCACACCTGCAGCTTTGCAGATGCACTGAGAGGAAGCAACAGGCGGAGGAGTTTTATTCAGACGGAAACAAACCGTCCATTAACAAGCAAGAATCGAGACTTGTGTACGCTCAGTCTCTCTGCTCCTGTCTGGCTGGCTGGCAGGGTGTTTGGTCCTGTCCAGGCGGTCATCCCCACCCCCTCCCACTCCCCAGTCATTCTACGCCCGGACAAGCCCGTCTGGTCCCATTGGCTAGTCAGGTGGAAGGGAGCAAACAGGGGAGGGGCTGAGGCCAAAAGGAGGAGGAGGAGGTGTGGGGGAAATGGATGAAGTGGGGGTTACAAGGAGGGCTGACAGCATCCTCCAAACTGTCAAAGGCGGGGGCGGG
>NW_019524657.1:208296-259581 GCF_002814215.2 Seriola lalandi dorsalis | reverse complement strand
CGGGGTGGGGGAATGATCAATGTAATCATCAGTGAGAGGTGGTGGGAAGAAAAGGGAGAATTTACAGTTTGAAGGGACATTTCCCTGCTTATAAAGTGTTTTTTGCACAGAAATGTGGTTGATTTTCACCCCCCCCCTCCTCCTCTCTACTGTCCCAGTGTTTACAGATCAACAAGAGAAGAGGGCGAGACCGAGGTGGTGGCCGATCTCTGCAGCGTCATCTTGGACTGGAGACTAAACTGTCAAACTTAGAGGATGCCAAACTAGAATGAAAGAAAATAACAAAAAGAAGAGAAAAGACAGAGAATCCGGGGACTCCCGGAAACAGCCAACGAGCCAGACAAACAGAGATCAGTGATAAAATAAACAGTGCTCTGAGTGTGTGAGTGTGTGCGTGTGTGGGTGCGTGCGTCAGTGTCACCCCGTGCTCCTCCCGCAGACAGATACTGTACTAGACTGCCTCAGTAGCCTTTGCTATTCAAATGCGCTGTGCTGATGTGAGAATAGGCCATTGTGTTAAGCCATGTAGCCTTGTGTGGAGGGACAAACACACACACGCTCACACACACAAACACACGTTTGAATGCGGAGAGGGTGTTTGTATTTGGCATATGCATCCACTGTTTTCCCTCATCTCTTATTTGATTTATTTTATATATATATATATATATATATGTATGTATATATGTATCTCTGGTCTGGTTACTACTACTGCATCTACAATGTCAGTGTTCAGCACTTTCAATGGGAGGCAGCAGTTCGTCACTATTATGGGATCAGGCTACATCCCATCCTACCAACATCATACAGGTTGCAGTTTTCCACCAACTCTTATGACATTATGTGGTTTAGTGGATCGTAGCTTAAAACAGAAGGAGTGCATGACATGATTAAGAGAGTCAGAGAGCATCTCATATTACAGTTTCCTAGCATGTTAAAATATGGGTGTACTCTGCATCTGTCTCTGAGTCCACTGAGTTCACTGTGTGACTGACATGGACTATGGAAGCCATTAAGCATGAATCATGCCTTTGCAAAACTGTCTCTGCGTGTCAGGGTATGTCAGAGCAGAATCCCCATCACTGGCACATCACCATTCAGCCTTAGTTACAACAGAGGTTTTGGTGCATGGAAACCAAAACACAAGGAGGCCAGACACAAAGAAAATCTTTCCACCTCTTCTGGAAGCCGAGGACACGAGATAGTGTTTCTGGTGAAAGGATTATAGCCTCCAGTCTGGGATAGTTTTAATGGCTTCAGTCACGAATGAGGGGCAAAGAAAGCCTGGAGAGAGAGGGACGGGATAAACAACATGACAAACCACAACAGTGGTAGAATAAAACCCAGAACAGGTGAGGGATTATCAGGCTTCAGTTACAGTTTTGTTGCTGTGTGACTTTGATCTTTCAATCATGATCTCAACAGGCCTGGATGCTGTGTTTGCTCACTACACTCATCCTCACAGGCAGAAATGGAAGTGACTTAAATTCTATGAGGTCTGGATGCATTTCAGTGCAGTTCTCTCTTCATGTGGAGGCAAAACATACACATGATGATAGTGAGAGGACGCTCACTACACAAGGAAGTCTTATTTGATTTGGTTGGAAAAGTCAGGACAATATCTGTTGATGAAACAGCCATCATCAAACACTTGACAGTATCCACAACATATAATACAATAGTGGTAGTCAGGTTTAGTTCAAGTGTTGTCATGGCTCAGGCTACGTTTACACAGATTGTACTTTCACTGTGGCACTGGCATAATTATAGATTCATTAACTAATAATGTATTTAAATGATGCATTACACAATTATACAAAAAAAAAAAAACAAAGACCACTAGCAATCGATCTGTGAGTAGTACAAGTCAGTCCACCACAGCATAACGTTTCTTAATCGTTGTTTCTTAATTTTTCGTGATCTCACCTCGAAACCATTTGTGCAGGAAATCTAATCATTCCTGGAAAACTTCAAGTCTTCCCTTAAATATTCAGACACTGCTTCTCATCCAGTTTTTGCCTCACATCCTCCCAAAGATTAAGCGTAACCTCAAACTGCAGAAACAAAACAGAATTATGATCTCTGACACATAAGAGCAGGGTTTTTTATTCCCTCTCTCCAGAATAATTTTCTTGATGAATTACTGGATAAAGCCCAAAGGCTGGGAGATGTTCATTATTTTGCAAGCCGAAGGCATTTCCCACCAAGATTGCAGTGAAAATATGATAGTAGATTTATATATTACAAAAAATATTTTATGCTGTCACATTAATCCTGCACTGACCCTGTGACCCCTCCCACTGCCCAAAAATCTTCCCACTTGTTGTGACGAGCTGTGAACTGCAGGAATCAGGCATTAAGATAAGATAAGACGAGATATTTTGACAGCATGAGATGGCTTGTTTGGACGCTTCCTCATGCTCATAGCTTAATACCGTCTCTGGACTCTCTCCCTCTGTGTGTTTAGGTTTGCCTCGTGCTCCAGTTTCAGTGGTTTATAGAAGCGATGTGTATGTATATGTGAGGATTATACTCTCGTTGTGATAGAGGAGGACATAACTGTTTAACCCGGAGAGACATTTATTGCAAAATATAAATGTCTCTGTGTAAATGTCACAAAAAAATCCATGAAAATATTCTTAAAAGTAAGAAATCAACAGATTCAATGCAATCACATGCAAGGAAAATTAGAAAATGAAATGCATCCCCAAGTGCACAAAGCATATGTGTGCACATGTACACCGTGTACCCACTAATCATGAGTGGAACACTTGAGGATCATACATATTCATTCCCTCAAAGCATTTGAGGGGCCTGGGGCTGTTAAGGAAATGCATCACTGGTGTTGCTTGAGATGAAAAGTCCATTCAGGTAGCTGATCCTATCAAAGCAACCAATTGCCGTGCTGTCCGACTGTGTACAAAGAAGACGACCTTACATAAGCCCAACAAACTGCAGAGTGACTGGACAACCTTTGTTCTGAGTCTGGATTTGACTAATTGGATCTTTGCTCACTCAAGCTTTCATAATGCCGAACAGACAGCTGACAAAGACACGCAGACAGAGAGTTTAAAGTAGGCAGAGCGATACAAGATGTCTAATTAGCGTCTGGTTTTGTTGATAATCAGCCCACAATACAATGTCTTAATTTAACGTATCTGATGAAGGACCCTCTGAGATATGGTCCCGACACCTTCACTAATACCAGCAATGACACAGTATCTTATTTATATCTGCATGTTATTTTAAGTCATATCAGAAATCTGGATTTTATTATATCAGTAAGTAATAAAATAAACTGGGATGAACCTCGCTCAACTTTAGAAATTAGATTTTTTCCATCTTGATTTAAGTCATATCAGGATCAAAATTTGATCTTATCTAATCGTTATTATTATTAGATTATCAGTTTACGGTAGTTATTAGATTATCATTACATTATTCTCAGCTTAAGAAATTTGAACAAGAGAGACAGAAAATGATGCATACACCTACTGCATGTGACGTTGAAGACTTAAGTCAGTGTGTGCATGTATTTTACATAATGTTAATGCAAATATTGTGTAAAAAGCGAAACAAACAGTTGTGCGCTGTATTAACTTTCTGGTGCCACATCTCTTCCACATGAATTCTGTCTCTGGTAGTACGAGTAGCTGTAGCAGCGGTGGTGGCGGGATATGCTCAGCTCTCTTCAGACGGATCAGGTTGATGTTAAAACTGAATATTATTGCAGCGCTGTGTCCACATTAAGCGTGTCACAGACATGCAGTTCTCCCCTTGTTAGCTCAAATACTTCAAGTACAAATTTTCCAGGAAAAATGTGAAAAGATTCATCAACCCTTTCTACCCATCACCACTTTTCCTTATTAAATTTGGACAAATCACCCGCTTGGCTCGTCCTCTTATCGAACATGAGGCTGTTGCCTTATAAGGACAGGATCTCCTAATGATAAATCTTTATTGGTACTAAATGTGTGTGCTGAAGACAGCTCTGACTGACAGCTGATGTCTTCACCACCTGAAGTTAGTCGGTCGGCTCTAGTCTCTGCCAACGAGTTCAATGAGCGATTGGACATGTGGCATGAAGCCTCAGCCGGCGATCCCTCTTCTTCTGTCCTCTCCTCACACTCTGTCCATCTCCCTCGCTTCTGCTCTTCACATCTTCTCACCCTCTTCATCTACTCTCTCTCTCGATCTGGCTTGTATGAAAGCTGGGTCAAGTCTATATTTTTTCACCTCTGTCTCCTCCGCTAAGAGTGTTTATCCATCTGTAATGTTTTATGTTCCCGCTAATGAGAATTGTAAATCATAAATCTCTGGGACTGACTTTTCTGGAGGGAGGGATGCTTTTTGTCCACTAACCTCATATTCAATTTTACCATCGTTCTGAATATATCTTCAAATTATGTGCAGTGTAAATAAGTGTTTTAAGAATTAAATTGACCAATTCTCTGACCTGAACTGAAAGCAGCCCACCCACAGATACTGATGCTGACATAAGTATCAGTGTTAACATCCTTCACAGACGAAGAGATGGTTAGGAGGTTCACTACGTTGTCACACCGCTGTATGAAAATGATAAACGTTGCTGTACATTTGGGTCATTTACACAAACATGCCTTGAAAAATCTGGGATTTCATTCTAAATGTAACTAGCAGGTCACTAGCATCTCAGATTCACAGGTTAAAGCATGAATATTTTTGCCTCTGCAAAAAAGCAGACTGCGATAGTGGGTTGAGTTTGTTCATGGCTGATACTGATACAAGGATTCAGTGCCAAAAGTCAGTAATTTGTTCCAGTACTTAAAACTTTTTTAGGTGTTAAGTCAAAAACAACTATGTATGATAGTGTAGATCAATCAGAACATGGAGAGTTTCACGTCCAGGCTCAGCTTCATCTTCAACTCATCACTCTTTTTGAGGTACTGCTTAAAATACCCCAGAAGATGTAATCTCAGACATACATCATGTCGACTAAGCTGTCAGGTTTCTAACCTTTTGCAGTTTAAATTTAGCCTCGACGTTTTTAGCCATATACACGTAATTACTTAGTCAGTGACAAATGGCACAGCAGGATCTGTGGGTGAAAGGAAGACACGATGATAATTGTTTTGTGGTTGGAAGCACGTTGGGATGTGCTCACGTGTCACTCTCCGAGGATTAGGTTTGTTGAGTACGGAGAAGGACAAAAGTTGAAAGGTGAGTCACAGTGCACATACAACAAATAAGGGCAGACAGCACCAAAGAAGGGGATGCCGACAAATAAGAGGTAATCAGTGGTGTGTGTGTGCATGAGTCAGAGGTAGAGAGGACGTGCAGACAGCTTTTCATGTTGCTGAAGACAGACCACAGCACATCCACTGTGCAGAGGAGAGAGGTTCTGAATTTATTCTCCTTTATTTACCCGTTTGAGGCTTTATTTTTGTTCATGACAAGCTAACGGAGCCAGAGCTGTTAAATAACCTCCACAAATCCTACTACAGCATGATGGTTATTACTCCTGTTCAAGAGGCTGTATTTAGTGCCTGAGTTTGTTATAGTTGAGCTGGCGGTGGACTCAATCAGCCACAGGGCTTATTGAGTGAAAATTACTCTCAACCCTGTGTTGTGCAAGAGCGAACACATTGAGAGAAAGGGGGGCTTGTTGAGGGGGAGTCAGAGTTTATACACTGAAGCATGTTGGCTTTAAATGTAAAGACCATTGACCACACACTGCAGTTATATGCCCGGCTGATGTAGTTCTTGTAGTTTTGATTGGTGGATTCCCTCCAAGGAATGAATATCTGTTAGTACAGCGTATCAACACTGGCCATGATGAAAATAAATACAGCTCCTATTTTAACGATTTTTAGATGTTATTACTTTTTAATGTGCAACAAAGAGACAGACGGGCATGGGAGAGCGTTATTTTATAACAGTACTTGGTATCTGAAGCAGTGAAGCAACTGAACTAAAGACTTACATTTGGATGCACATAGCACAGATTGCCATTACTGCCTATTTGGATGGTTCCCAGGGTGATGCAGAGTGGTAAAACAATGATCTTGTCCACAAAAATCCAGACTCGTCCATTATTTTGCCAAATCAGTGTGAAAGTTCCTTCTAGATGTGAGATGACTCCGGACTGACCCTGACCTCTTTAGAGTGGAGGATAGAGATGGTCAGACAAGCAAGAATCAAGGCTCCCCAGCAGGTAAACATTCCTGAGCCATGATTGGGATGATTGTGTGTGTGTGTGTGTGTGTGTGTGTGTGTGTGTGTGTATGCGTATGAGTCAAGGAGGGCATTCATCCAGTCAAGTATGTATGCTGTCAGTCAGAGGGATATATGTCCCTCAGGGTTTGAGTGTGATCATATCTAAAGTTTATGTAGGTGAAAGAAGCAGCACAGATGGAACAGAGTTTGGTAGAGTTTCTCCAGCTGCAGCTCTGCAGGTTGTTTTCACTCTCATTCACACAGACTGTATCACATGTCCCATATCTCAGGCCTTTGTAATTTCTTGGACGACTATAGTGTTTTTTTCCGCTTCTTTCTTTCTTTGTTATGTTATGCTATAAGGTCGTAGTGTTGTGTCTTAGCATTACGTGGCAATTATCTATTTGTAAATTTTGCAATTGCTACATAGCCAGCGTTAGCATTAACAGCTGTTTACTTGCCAGTCTTGCCAAGAGCTTCAGGCATCATTGTGTTTACAATACGAGAGGTACGTCCTCTAAGCAGCTACTTCTTAAGGGAAGCCTGGATACTACAGTGACTCGGAAAGTGACACGACGGTCCTACCAGGCCACGGCTAGCCGGTTAGCATGCTAACTTAGAAGGAAAGGAGTGATAGAAATAGAAGCAAAGGGAGATGGTTGTTTTCCTCCGGCAGCTCTTGGTCAGTAAAGGAATGAAGTCTGATGCTGAACTCGTAACTTTTCTTCTAGACTGGTAAGTAAACAGCTGTTGATGTTAACCTTGGCTACGTAACACTAGCAAAACTTACAAATAGCTCCCTTAATGCTACTGCTACATTTTTATTTGTATTCTTAGCAGAGGTGTGGGCTGTCATGTTCATGTAATCTCTGTAACTGTCATCTTTTGTGAGGTATTGTTTCATCAGCTTATTTTCATCACTTACTTGTCACCGTGGAATAGAAACATGTCAAATTAAGTAGTGGTTAAATAGAATTAGAAAATACAGTTTACACAGACTATAAGAACTTGAATAGATTACTTCAAAATGCCAAGTGATAATTAATAAATAATGACATAACAAACAAGACATATTATGGGTTACTGATGCTTCCGACCGTACTTCACAGAATTTATAAAAGCAAGACATGAGCCAACACTCAGGTGATATGACTAAAGAATGTGTGTTTCATTCCAGGTGCCATTATCATAAATCTCTTGACAAATACTAGATAATCCCTCTCGCCGAGCCACAGCACACATCAAACCACAGTCACAGTGCAGCAGCTGAGGGCAACTTTCATTTACATGTGTTCCAATGAGTGAGACACAGTCGTGAACACAGGTAATAAGAGACAGGTAAAGGGGATCACCTGTGCTTTTGAAGAGACATCTATACTGCATAGTTGTAACAATGATGAAGGAAAATTTTTAGTCTTCTTTTCTTGTCGTAAATAAAGTCACTCCAAATCAGTTTAACCCTCCTCTGTCTTTACTGTTTCATTATCAGTACAAACAAGGAAAAAGGTTCATTATTTTGTGTATAATTTGATATCGTTGAAAGTAAATTTACTCAGCCTGCTGAAAACAGGCAGTCATTGTTTTCATAGTCCAAGGAAATTCGGTTTACTGTTTGGAATTTTTTTTAATCTTTTGAATACTTCCAGGTAAAAAGATTGAGCTGCACAGAATTGAACCCCCAACCTTCGCTATGTTAAAGCCTTATTCATCCACACGACTGACGCACCACCCGTGACAATGTTGACAGAGTGATGACTGAAGAAGATAGGGGTGATCCGGTGTGTGTTTCAGAAATACCACACAGGTCTTATCGGCATGTGATCGGATTTCTTAAAACTGGAAACTCAATGTTGTTCTTGGAGGCGAGTGAGGTTTAGACTGGACTCATATCGGGTTTGTATACACTATTATCTTAGAGGCTAAGACTAATCTTAAACTCACATCTCTTAGGTGAGGGAGAAAGAGAGAGAGGAGGATTCTGGGTTTCCAGTTTTTTCCCCCCAGAAATATAATGGTGTTGACATGCCCACAAGCACATATGTCCATGCACCAAAACACCACACCTACACATAAAATTTAACATGCACGCTGTCCCAAAGACCTACACCTCATCCTCATCCCGATCTACTCTCTGGATATTTATTGCTGAGATAACGGGCCGGATTTATTCCTTCTCAGGGGGGCTTTAAAATAAGAGCGAGCAGTCAGAGGTGAGTATGAAATATAGGTCTTCAGTCAAACAAGGACAGATGAGCTGCACACAGGAGGGATACAGTCAAAACTTCTTAATCTATCTGCTCTACTTACACAAACTGACACTATAATAGTCCAGTCCAACTCAATCTCACAGCCCGTTAATAATTAGTAATTCTTTATTTCTAGATGAGGAAGAAAACTTCTGAAGCTGGATGTGAAATATGTCTTTCAGTCCCAGAAAAACTGAGAATTTCAAAAAAAAAAAAAAAAAAATCATCTCAGTAAAAAGTTGATTAACAGGAGGTGAGGTTTCTGAGTTGACTTTTCAAGTGAGGATATAAGGCAGATGCAGGATAAATGATGTAAGGAGGTCTCGAGACTGTAATACTTGATTTATACAGTACCATTTTCCCATCAGGTTGGGGGAAAAAAAAATTCCACAATTCTTCTCACTCTCTCAAAGTTTTACTGCTCTTGGTCGTCGATGTTGATGTCTGTTTGGAATCAGAAGAAAACAAGGTGGAAAGACAGAGGAAATGAGAGAGAAATCGCTGAAGTAATCAGTCTTTCCATACTGTGACTCAGATGGAGACTCTGCTCAGAAAACGTGACTGTTGCTCCACTGTTTACCATGAGGCTGCAACAGCTGATTGTAATCAATGGGAAATGTCATCTGGATTTGTTTTAAGAAAGCAGCAGAGTGACAACAGTGAAGCGTAGTAACACAATATTTCGTAACTCAGATACAGTAAGAGCCTAACAGTTATGTGACCACTTTTTCAATTAAGACAGATCATTTTTTGGCATTTCAGCCTGTTTAATGGACCACAACAATAAAGACAGGAAGGAAACATGAGGAGAGAGAAGGGGGTGAGATGCATCAACAGGTTCGCAGCCTAAATAGAACCGGGGACGTTGCCATTACATGTCATGAATCTTAACCACAAAGCTATCAGGACATCCCAGAGATTTCAAATTCAATTACGTTACAGTTACTAATACTAGTAAAGCTCTGGCTCTCTGAAATCTTGGCAAGTGGGCTTGTCTGCTTTCTTACAGGGAGGTGAATGGGAGGTCAAGTTCCTTCATTCAATGGAGAGACTAGGAGAAGAGATGTTCAGTACATGTGCAAACTGAACTGCACTTTATGAAATCACAGTGACCAAATCAGTAGCTTTTAGCAGCGAGGCTCCCCTGAGAGCACTGTTGTCTGCTCAGCCATGACTTCCTCCTAAAAAGCTAATTAAAAACACAGCAAAAGCAGCTGAAATAGTCATAATGTGATCACTGTCTCTGTTTGTTGGTGCTTGTACGAGCCTAGTTTGAGCTGAACTCAAAGTAACAGCTTGAACCAACTTACTAATGAGCTACAGCAGTAGACCTTTACTACAACAGTACTGATGACTGTACTGAAGTGCATTTGAACGGTGATGATCGCTGAAGAAACTACAGTCAGTGGCTACGAGTCTTTGAACTGAACAAAACAATTTCAGTTTCAGCAAAAAGACCTCGCACATGTTCGCCTGGGGTTGGGGCAAGTGGAGGCATTTAGTCTGTCTCTGGTGTCTTATTGACATAGTATGTCTTCTTCAATGTCAGGATATTATTTCTGGGGTGCAACATTCACTCACCAGGGCGAGTTGTTGATTTTTAGAGAATGGCTCCAAAGGATTTTCTCTCTGCACACATGGTAAATACCAGTGGTGGAAAAAAACTAAGTATATTTACTCTCATAAAAGTGCTGAAGTACTTCACTTGAGTATTTCTATTTCTTTATTCTTTTACTCTTACTACATTTAATTTACTGTCTGTTACTACATTTATCTGATCATGTTTGTTACTCGTGACTTTTACAGATTAAGATTAATAAACATAAAATATAAACAAGTAATAAATCATAATGTATTATTTCAAGGTGCAATAAGACCCCAGGAGGAAATCCCCAAGCTATCTAGTGGTATATAAAGTAATCAAAATAGCCCAAGCTTTACCAGCTTAAACATTAATACATAAATGATCAAACGCCAATAATGTACATGATTTTGATTTGGGCCATTGGGTATCACAAGTACTTTTACTTCTGGTACTTTAAGTTCATGTTGCTGCTGACGCTTTAGTACTTTAAGTCAGATGTCGTATACAGGACCTCTACGTCCACTGTCTAATGTAACTAAGACATGCTGTGATTCAGGCTTACATCCATAACTTACATTTGCTGTTCATGTATCAAGACATGATCCACTAGCGTCTAACTTTATATCTCTCAGCTGGTGCTGTGTCCATTTTATTAAAGCCAAGCTGGATTTATTGGATATGTTTTTATACCAGACGTTGTTTTATTGTCGGTTTTATTTGCTGTTGTGCTCCTGACCCAATTTTCAGAGCAGCAGATTCATGCCTTTTGAATACCAGGCACTACAGAGCTGACAGATGATCGAGAGTCTCATTAATTTAATTTACTATAGCCATCATCACCCAGCAAGTTAATTCTGGCTCTGACTGTGTGAGCTTTAGCTAGCTCTCTGGTCCACTGCCAATGGATTATTAGCAGGTTTGGACAGATAGCTCAGAGTGCTAATGAGGCCCATTTTTTCCTGCACTGTAGACTGGCTAAATATTGTGTTTCATCATCATCAAATTGAGGCCAAGATTTAAGTCTGGAAGTCAGAGAGGCAGGATTAGGACTGAAAAACTAACGGGGAAAAGGGGAGAGTTCAATTTGCTTCTGAGGTAAAACAAAAGAAAAATACATATCTTTAACGTATTACTTCATCAGCTGATAGAAATGAGCTGAAAACATTTTTTATAATCATTTAAATTAATGATTTCAATCATTTCTTAAGCAAGAATGCTAGACCTTCAGGCGGAAAAATTCTTAGTTGCAACCCTACTTAAAGTTATAATAATATGTAACTTTTCCACATTAAAATACCTGGAGAAATATGTGATTTTTATCACGGTAACGGTCCGTTTCATTTGGTTGCCTGTCCATGACGTCCTACCCCCTGTGTGCATGTGTTGGTGTTTCCTGCCAGAAGCTCAAAATTTACCTTTATCCAGATTTGAGCCACATTTTTATGATACACCTTTTAGATCTTTGTCATTTTCAATTATGTATTTTCACTGACTCTAAATGTGAAACGTGTTCACGGTTCATCAACCATATAGTTTATGTAATGAAACTGTATTCTGCAAATTATGAAAACTTATGTCCGATTCATGGTACAGTAACTACAGCAGATCATTTGTAAAGGAGAAGAGCTGTTGATTTTCGTGTTGTTGTCTTGTTGAGCAGTGTTTGACGCACGCTGTTGGGCAGCGCAGGGTGCTCAGTAAGTTGGTATTATCGCTTATAATCAGGTATTTCTAGGAACGTATTCCATTTCACTGGCCTTAACTCTGAGCTGAAGGCAAGAAGCAAGACTAAATTAAAAACAAACAATGAGAGAACAAGAATGTAAAAGATAACAAAACATCATTTCAGAGTAAAGCTCTGTTTAGCAGCTGGGAAGAGCCACAGTTGTTTTTGGCAGCGCTGCAGCAATCCGCCCATGTTGGCCATTAATAAACAGCTGGTTTATCATTGAGCTGTGTCCAGTAAAGTGTCAAAGCAAATGGGTCAGAAAATGCCTCTCACTCCATTTCTGCTTATTCTGGGTGAATGGGAATTTAAGATTTAAAAAATAAAAAAAGTGGAGGTCCAGATGTGGCCAATGTTTGACACTTATTTTTATTATTTTTTTTAAATCATTTTGCATTCCTACCCTGCTGTTGGAAATGATTCCTCGGAGTGTTTTTTTTCCTTGTAATTTTGATTTCACATGAATAAATGTTTGGTTTGTTGTTACAATTTTGCACTGACAGTGATCAAGATAAGAAACAGTATTTTCATGTCCAGTTGAAACTCAGTCGTTTTAATAAAGCCAGATATCACTCCAGTGTATTGGAGCGGAGCATCTCTCAACTGCGCGGAGTAAAATGTTTTTGATTAAACTGACTTTTCCTCCATTTGATTTCATTTTGTTGGAATGTTTTTCCTGAAATCAGAAAGTTATGCATTTGGTCATTTTTGATTTCATGTTCTCCGAATCACTTCTCCATTCTTCTGCTTTCTTGTTCTTCTGGACACAACTTTGTCGATTAACTAGTCCCATATGGTTTCACCGAGAAAACCTCATTTAAACTCATGGGTTTGATGTTTGTTTTAACTCAGGATATTCAGCTTTTTATTTATTTTTTTTTTTTGTCCAGTTTGTGTCTATGGTGATGAGTATGAGGTCATCGTGTGAAAAGCTAACGTTTTTAAGACTGCTTTTAGTCCAGCAGTTTTCATTGTTCACACACATTTTACACATTAAATTGTTCCCAAAAGCCTCCTTTCTTTTAAAATAGTAAACTCTAACCCTCAAGAGTAACAGTTTTGAAGCTCTGACCCCATCACTGACAGAGTACTTTATAAAATCTCTCATATTTTCACTGAAGGCTGAATCTCAGCTAACTTTCTCCTTTTTTAACTTAAAAATTTTCCCATACTTTAAACATATGTACATATATTTCATATTTATCATTTTCACCAGTTCTTGTTTCTTGCACGATAGTTTCACTTGTTGAGTCTGTTTGTGTCTCTAACGTTGCCACGTGACCCCTTTTTGATGATTGACGTTAAATGAGTGTTGGCCTGAGGCAGCGAAAGTGAAGATGTTGATTAAAGGCAGAGAAAGGGGAGATGGAATCTGTGCTGACTTCACACTCCCACACCTGGATCTGACAAAGTGCAGGCTCGTGTGTGTAGTTGCAGTTAGTGTGCTACAGAAAACATCTTCCTCACTTTCTTTTCAGGTTAGTCTAGCTATGTCTGTCTTAAATCCCCACTTTAAATACACAACTGTCGCTGCTCGGGTCCATCTCAAATCAAAACATCCTTTATTTCTGTTGCCATCAAGCTCAAGCATAATTGCCACCTGGATATTGTACTGCAAGGTCAGACGTTTTGGCGTAAAAACAAATACGTTGTCTGTCAGCATATTACTGGTATGTTGGTAGTATCAACATATTTAACACATAAATGAACAAAATATCCTCATTATGTTAATAGAAAACGTAATCTGGTTACAATCAAGTTTCCTACACAAGTTATTTACTGTTGATAATAAATGTAATTTAAAGGATGACGATGACAATAAATAATGACGAGGTGCCCTGATACAGAAAAATAATACGTGAGGCAGTCTGTCAAAATCTGTCCAACTTGATACCGTCATCCAATTTTAGCCCCACCCACAAAGATCTGCTTTACTGTCCTATTTCCCAGGATCAGCGTAGATGTCCAACAAGTTTATCACATTCACTCAACACATCCTGTCTGCTGTACCGAGACTACTGTCCTAGCTGTATGTTACGTCCAGTGTGTGGTATCAAATGGTGCAATGCTTCATGACACAACTATTGTGTTTTGCACTAAAGGCTGGAGTTATACTTCTACAAAGATACAAGTAAATGCCTCTCTGAATATACTCAGAAACAGGTGTTATGGTTAATTGTGGGTCATAAGGGTTTGATGAAGATCCAGTGTGCACAACTCCCAAATCTCAACACTACATCATGCAAACATCCAACTTTCAGTCAGGTGTGTTTGAAACAGTAAATGTAAATGGGTTCATGTTGAGCTTAAGCATAAAGCAAACTGCCATGCAAACATCTTCAAATGACACTGCAGCACATGACGCATGTACCGTGACATCAACCTTTTTTAATCACTAATAAAAAATCAAAAGGTATGAGCAGAGAGTCACAGGACGGACTGTCAACTAAACTCACTAATTGAAAGTAATCCGTCTTAACTGTTCTTAAATCTCCCCTGACAGCCCACAGTGTACATCACACCCAGTGAAATGTGGCAACAGAGAATATGTCCCCTGTAGCCAGGGTAAAGCGATACTTCCCCGAGATCTTATCTGAGTTAAGTGACTGATTTAGAGCTAATCTCAGTCAAAACAGGTTCATTTGCATCGAGCGCGGCACGTGAGGAGAGGCCCACACTTTGAGCAGGATGAAATTTCCAAGTGCGAGGTTAATAGTTTTTTTTTTGGGAGACCCTCCCAAAAAAAAAAAAAAAAAAAAAAAAAAAAAAACATGAACTTTTCCACTTTACAAGAGAAATGATGCACAGGGCTGCATGGTATATATCCCGTGATATACTGCATTCAGAAACAGGCATCATATCCAAAATCAACAGTTGCCTCGATGATGCATCATACATAGGCGTTGTGCTCTGTAATTAATTCATACTGAGTTCAGGAATGCCATGATTCAGACACGCTGAGCTGAAACTAATTAGGCATGGTTATTGATGTGAGTGTGATGATAATAAAAAAAAAACTTTTTGAAACTTTTTTGACTCTGATGAAAAACTTTGCATTTGTTATAGTTTATAATCAGCTTGTAAAATAAATCTTACTCAGCCAACAATGTCCTCTGAGAGCATCTTCAAAGAAATGATGCAGCGGTAACAAATAATTGTAAGTGATGACGGCAAAGTCAGAGTTGGAGATGGGAGATTTCATCAGAAAAGAATTAAGTCAACAAGATGTCTGGTTCGGCAGCTGGCCGTCTAGTGGTTACAAGAGAGCGAAAACCAGAAAAAGCAGGATTTGAAGTGATTCACATGCCTCCAGGCTGCTGAAGTGCCCTTGAGCAAAACTTTAAACTCCAACCAGCTGGAGAGCAGTTGCTGCTGCTCCAAAGCTGAGAGAGGCAAAGAATTTCTCTTCAGTTATCAATTCTGTAACTACAACATTTACATTTGTCCCACATTCCTGACATTATTAGCTTTGGTCATCATAAAACATGGCGTAAAAACTGATAAACACACTGAATTCCTGTGGCAACCTCAGCGGGAGAGCTGTTTAGTGATAACTCTTCACACAAGTGAGGAAGACAATGCAGCTGTGGCCAGAATACTTAATCTGTTTCATTGAAAGAAGAGAAGGAGTTGTCCTGAACCATATATGGTCATAAACACATCACCTTGCTCATTTGTCATTACTCTGACAGCGTATATGTGTGCGTCTGTGTTATTTATCTCTATGCTGTACCTATTGGCCTGTAGAAATAATGAATATGTTCTTTATTTAAACACTCCCAGACGGATTTTATACAATAAGAACTATTCAATCTAAATTCGAGCAGTCTAATCCCAGCTCTGTAGCTCATAAATACTCACACACACACACACACACTACAGTTTTACATCCCCACATATACACATGTAAACATATTTACTTGTATATACATCCAAGCAGGCACGCAGAGCTTCAAACAAATGCCTGTAAGAAAACTGCATACATACACTCTGACTAACACACCGCGGATTAGGGCAGCATTTCTTTAATGCAGCGTCCAGAGGCCAAACCTCACACACAGGCAATGAAAAACAGAAGTCTCAGATCTGGACAGAGTTTTGGGGGAATGAAGGGCAGAGTCTATTGGCAGCAGAAGAACTACAAACGGTCCCAGTGGGCACTCAGCTGAAATCCCTCTGCGATTGGCACAAAGCTGCGGTGGCACTGAGCCGTAGTCTGCTACCCGTCCGCTTCAAAGAAACTCCCTAAACAAAATGTCTCGGTATCAGTCACGCCCGCTCTGCTACGCCTCCAGATGACCTTGAGAGCATTCACAGTGAGCTGAACTTTTGCTAGAAGAAACTGGCCATACTAGTTGGAGTTTGCCGTTTAGTGGACGCTTTGCATCCAAAGATTTGAGGCTTACAATTAAGGTTTAATAAAATAACAATATTTGAATGTTCCAACTATTTTCAAAATGTCAAAGTTATGGCCTTTGTGAGTTTGCATAGCGAGTTTTGTTTGGTAAGAAAAGCACTTTGGTTAAGGTTAGGGAAAAGATGGTGGTTTTGGTTAAATGTAAATTAATATGTTCTGTCTGAGGTCAGTGTGAATGATTTCTGTATTAAACCAGACCACAACCTTTCCCTAACTTTAAGCAAGCGCTTAAAGAGAGAGTCATAACCATAAAAGTTTAAAAATACTGTTGTCACCACAAATGGATATTGTACTGCAAGATCTAATATTTTAATGTGAAACAAATACGCTGTCGATGAACATTTTACTGATAAGTTCAGTTGCAACTTGCCAAAAAATGTAAATTAACAACATATCATTATATTAATAGAGAATGGAATTTGGTCGCAATTATGTTTCCTACAAAATATGTTTTCCGTTGCTGTTTAGTTGATGTGATTAATACAGCGCTTGAGATTCGCCATGGTTGGACCATTTAATGACGATAACTCTCAGCTGTTGGGTCATGAAGTCAGGGATATACCTGGATCCAGCAAGAACTAGTTTTTCCCACTGAGTCCAGCAACGAGTTCAACTGCTCTGTTCCACGGTGGAGATTGTGTCCAAAACAATTTCTACTAAAACAGCAGAGCGAGTCATGCACCTTTTTACCTCTGAGCAACAAATTATAGGCCACAAAAGAGGGAGGGGCACAATAGCATGACAAAAAGATAAGTGAGGGAGGAGAGAGGAGGAGAAAAACATGTTCCTGTCTTTGGATGGCAACAGAAACTACTCACAGAGCCATGTCAGGTGCAGTAAAGCTCAGTGAAGAAGAACGAGCAGGGACTTTGTCCACGACCTGAATTACTCTGAGTGGTAAAGGTGTGTTAGCAGAGACAACAGTACTGCACTTACAGAAGACGTCAGGTTAATAAGACATTTACGAGAGGTTGTTCAGGCATCCGCAGATACAGCACATAACAGAATCACTGTTATTCACCAAGTGACTCAGAAGGGAAACATGCCATGCAGCTGCTTCAGGTCTGACCCCCTTCTTAACCCACCGTAGGTAAACATTATTATAGAGGAGCTATGCAAATATCAATCCCAGTCCTGTTGCACTGATTTTATCTGGTGTGATGCTGCACTGCTTCTGTCTGAGAGAGACCGTTTCTTTCTGCTCGTCAGAGAGCTTACTGGGAACTACAGTAGTTACTGTGTATTTTCTCATGACTTGACTTTTCACCTCACCAGTTCAAGCTTTACGCATTTTACCACACTGTTAAATACCTGAATGATGAGGAAGCTCTGCAGTATTTCTCTGTCCAGCTTCAAGTCAACCGAGCCTGAACCGTGTGGCCAATCCCAGCCAAGAAAACTGCAGCCATGAAGTCACAGATGGGAAGGACAGGAGCGGTGTGTGGGGGCAGGAATGGATCCTAACAGGGAAATAGAGCAGATGGAACTCAGCTAAATGGAAAGGAGGGGGTCTCAACGAGAAATGAATAGGAAGAATTTGGCTGCACTCACTGAGGACTCTGAAATAGATACTGTAAAGATGAGGAAATAATCAATACACCCAATAAAAGATAAATAAATATGCAGTATGGATAAAAGTAATGGTTAAAGCAGGACTATGTAACAGCAGCCTCTGCAGCGACACATGTTCATTAGAGGACGCTGGTGCATTAACTTCTGTTGGGCTCCGAGTCTGAGCAGTAAAGGGTACAGGAAGCAGCGTCCCCCAAGAGGCTAACAGTTCATGTACAAAACAAAGCCTATCAACTGCTCAGACAACAAGCACAAAATCATCATCATCTCAGCATAAACCAGCATTCACACTGTCCACACATGTGAAGTCTAATCTGAGCTAATCTTACTGAAAACATGTGAACCTTCAGCAGTTGAGCGCTAAAAAGTAGATGCTAGGAGCTATGGTCTCTTCAACTCTGCCATGACGTCTGTGCTGAGAATACAGAGCTAGCTGAAGACCCCCATGGTTCATAATGGGTGACGTAGTGCGTGGGAGATCGTACCCACTCATCCCAAGTTGCATAGTGCAAGAAAAGGCGTTCGAGGCATGCAGTGAATGAAAGAAGCACCAGTCTCCCTACTGCAAGTCAGTGTACTATCAAAATGATCTTGAAGCTGTTATTTTAAGGTTAAATAGTTTCATAATTTTGCTTTAAATCTTTGAAATGTCTCGCTACTGGTAGTGTGCTGACTTCACCGGACCTACTGACAGGAAAAAAGAGAACAAGCCAAAGCAATGACCCCTTCAGGATAATGGTTTTGTAAGAAAAAAGTACTACCTACTTTTATTTAATCAGTAGAATAAAAATTGGATAACAGTCATTTTGAAATCAGCTGGTGCGAATGAAGAGGTGCTTGAGCTCATCAGATGTAGGGATACCATTACCTCCTCAGGTGCAGGAGATAAGGGTATTTTTACTCTCTGGGCTGATTCAGATTAAAAATGTTGCGGTGACACGTCACAGAGTTCAGGCCAACAAGACGCCTGACGACTGTAACTTTAAACTGAATCTCTAAATTTCATTTATCTGATGTAAGAAAAAAATAGTCTTGGGTGTGTTAACAGTGCAATATAAAAACTAAAAGTAGATACTGAGATTGAAAGCAATGAACCATGTTCCACTTTTATGTCATGTGTTATTTGCTTGGACAACAGGATTTTGGATAACATTAACACACTATAATATCATCAAATGAAAGCAGCTGGTGTTAATTTAAACACTAAATCTTGACTTAATTATCTAAATTATATCTAATATTCTGTTTGCTCTGTTTGTCTAGGCTTTTACTTTTATTTAGTATGAACCAAGGGACATTATCCCTGTTCATCCATCACCACCATCCTCTGTATTCGTCCAGTCTTCTCTCATTCTTTCTTCCTCCTTCCATTTACCCTCAGAGTTGTTGATCCTCACAAATACTGATGGAAAACTTGCCCATATGGTTTTTATTTGAGGGTGGTTTCTGTTGAAGTATTCGGCTCTGAGAAAATAATAACAACATTACAACCGAGATGACTAACACATTTCAGATATGCTTGGAAATGATTCCTTCAGGGATTTAGTCCCACAACAAAGATGACTAACACTGTTCATCGCCATCTTTGAATGATTTGGTCCGTCACTCTTTCACCTGGTCTTGGCTCCCCGTTGACGTGAACACAGAGGACATGACTGACAACTACATCTTAAACTTGAAATATAAAGTGTAAAATTTATGATATGTTGAAGCAGTGAAAAATAATTAAGCAACAAGTCAGTGGAAAAAGACATTAAACTCCAACCTCAATGACCTGGGTTTAACTCCCAACTTGCGCCACAAGTTTTTTTAACTGGGAGGGGTTTTTTTTTTTCTTTTCGCTGTGACCGCAACTTAATTCTAACCTTCACCAAACTCTTTCAGTCCCTTGATCCAAAGTTTCAGTTGGCAAAAAGTAGAAAAGTTGCATTGGTCATAACCAGCCTTCAGAGTTGAGATTTTTTTTTTTTGGTACCTAAATCTACTTGTTATGTGATTATTATTATCTTTCCTGGTGGAATATAATCTTCACCTTACGTGTCCAGTTGTGGTGTTCTAGGTCCGATCCATTTTGCAGCTTAGATATTGTATTTAAACGAGACTAAGTCATTAAAAAAAGAAAAAAAAGAAAACATGCACAAAAATGGAATAAAAGAATAGTTTTTGTTTGACAAGGTTTCAAACATGTTTTGTTTCAGTCAAAACCTGAAAACAACAAATGCTTTTTTACTTTATGCAAACGCGTATAATGCTGTTTTTCTTTGTTGCCAGTTTCAGATTTCAGATTAATTCATGGAAAGGATAAAAATGATGAAATTTTCCAGTAAACACACATCTGGAAAACATAAACCCAGTCAGAGCAAATTAAAAAAAACAACAACAACAAAAACATTATCGAAGGGAGAAATGTACTGAGAGCGCCCCGTCCAAGACTTCCAAATGTCAAATGTTACAACATTTTACAACTTGTATTGATCACTTTCAATCAATCAAGTACAAAACTGTTTAAGTATTTCGCATCAATTCCTAGTTCAGTCACAAGTCACGTCTAAGTCAATTCAGCCAAGTCTGAAGTTCTTGAGGCAAAGTCCATCTCAGGTCACAACTTTATAAGCAAACTACATGACAGTTCCAAGTATTTCAGATTTGAATCCTCACCATTAAAATTATAGGGAATGAGACCAAGGCCGGTTTCGCAAAGATACACTTCGACTATGGCTTAGGTCAAACTAACAGATCACATTCATCCGCTACACGAGGCTGTCTAGTTCTTAACTGTCTGAAGTGAGACTAATGTGCCATGAATTCAAGGCAAATTAAAACCTTTTTCATACTAATAGAAAAGAAAAGGAGCTGAGACAAGCTGCTGTGGCAGAGCTCAGTACTTCTACTAACTCATCGGTGTTCTTGCAGTCCATGATTGTCAATTGCCGAAAGTCCCGTCTTTACTGTTCAGTACGTTGTCTAGTGTATTTACTCAGTCGTAAGGTTTATACTCTTTCCTGACTGTCAGAGATTTCTCTGTAAGTTGGTGGAAACAATCTTTATGTGTGGTTTGTCTAGTCTTTGCAGGTCTCAGCCAGTGTTCAAGTTTTGTTCAGGTGTTGTCGGAACAAGTCTTAAGTCAGGTGTCAAGTCCTTCAGTGCCAGTACAAGGAAAGTCTTCAAAAGCAAACTGCAAGATGGTTACTGTTTTTTTTCTATTGAAAGCATTGTTAGCATCTTTAATAGTATTTTTTTTACATAATTGACACCAAGTAGCTCCGATGATTAAGTCAAAACTCAGGCCTTCAACATACTTTCTGTCAAGGCGAGTCTTTGGAGAGGCAAGAACTTTCCCAAACACATCACCACTAGACTGTGGGAGGCCAAAACTGTGCTGACATCATGAGGACCAACCGCTGTGTAACTCTACTGTATGATGAATCAGTGGGCAGGTTCATCCTGCCAGCCTTCAGTTGTTACATCCTTTAAAAGGAGGCAGCCATGAAGCTTGTTTCAGAGTCTGAAAAGTGAACACTGTCACCCTTAGAGGATAGAAGATGTTAACAGTCAGAGGTTGTTCTGTTCTTTGGCCATAAAGGAAAAAAAAAAAAAAAAAAATCACATACGGTATCATTCAAGCACATCATGAAGTGACTTTTTCTTTCAGTTCCCTGTGGATCAAATGGTTTTGCAGAAACATCTGTGGTATGTTAGGGACTTTATCCCCTCTCTCTCTTTCTCCCTCTCTCCCTCTGGTTTTCTATCTCTTTCTCCCTCTCCACCCCTCACCCCACCGCCTTTTCCAGAATGGCCTGTATTTTGGGTGTGTTTCCGAAGTATATATATAGCCGCATACGTCTCCAAGCCACTAATCAACATAACCACAATCCCAGACTTCTCCAGGAAACCCAGCATGTGGTAGCGCCACTGACAGGCCTCTGATTGGTTAAAAGAGCATAAAAATAACCTTCAGATTGGTAGAGCTAAGGTACTTTTCAAGGGAGGAACAGCTATCTCCTGAGAGTAACATTATGGGTTCAAATGGGGACTGAAAAGCAGTTAGAGAAGACATCAGTCCTGAAGAAGATCAAGTATATTCCATTTAAAAACATGACATCCATTCTGTCAAACAAGACAACCATGACTTTAACTTAAAATAACAAATCAAAATTCTTCTTCAGCTATTTTTTTTAGAAAATCTGATTGATGAAATTAAGTTTTTTTTTAAAATAATATTGATGTCTATGTCAGGGAAATAAAGTCCTAGTCTATGTTTTTATGTACCGCAGCAGCGGCAATAAAATCATCTCACTCCAAAGCCGTCTCCAACAGTGAGCTGTTTCAGTGACGGAGATGGGACCACAGCGTGAATGAACAATGTAAGATGATTTAAGGAGTGACACTGTGTGACTCATTTGGTGTGAATCACTGTTGAGCTGGAGCCTCAGAGATGTGGTCAACAGCCACATCATTCAGACACAAACAAAAGAGGATTTGACTATTGAAGGGGTAAGGGGGTGGGAGGCTGCGGCCAACTGTAGCCACCAGGCTATGCTTAGAGCATATTCACTCATTATTATTTAGCAGCGGATGAAATAAAAACGTTCATCAATGTGCCATCAAGAGCAACATATTCATTGTGTTAACACACACTTAAGAAACTTGTTGCATTACTGCAGTAAGTTTTTTAAAAATCATGTTAATAATAATGTTTCCGTAGTAATTAAACTCAATTCATTTTAATGACTACACAGTTTGTAATATTATGGTTGTTGTTGAGCACAGCTGAATACAGGTATCTGCTGGAGAAACCTCACTTTTTGGACACAGTTGACTGACATCTCTGACGTGGTTTCTACCTGAGCACATGAGATAAACTTCTGACGGGGGAAACAACCACACGGCAACCCGGCTTCTCGTATGCTTGTCAATCTTCAATCAATCGATCCGTCTATGCAAAGGATAATTTCCATTCATTTATTTGGTGTTAAACTTAAAATGCATAGTCTAAATCTGACTAACTGTAGCCAGTTGATGACAAAAGCCTTCACTGAAGGGCACAGCTAATACTGTAAGTAATGAATTACAATTTTGTGAGTGGAGTCTACGGGTGACCGATCTCATAACGAACAACAACGAACATTAGTTATTAAGACTATGTTAATGAGTGAATGCATAGAAAATTGACCCAAAAACTGAGGAAAGTAACTACAAGCCACAGTAAAGTCTGTAAAAGTGTATCTGTGTCCTGAGAGGTAATGTATGATTAGCTTTATTAGCTTGTTTTCCTCTGACAGACTGCTCTGCTGCTTATCAACAATAAATACCAGATCACCTTTAATTTCCAGAGCAACGGCCAGAAGAGCCGCACGTTATGTCTCATTATGAGCCATTAACACTCTTGTTTGTTGTTCTGACAGTGTTTGTGTTGAATGTTTGTGTTTCTGTAATGATTACGAGAATCTTGTTCTGGGCGTTCACTACATAAATAATTGCCCACTTTTCCACAATGCCACAGATGTTCCCTCCGACTATGTGCTCAACAAATATAACATAGTATTAGCAGAGCTGTGACGTCCGAGCATTCCTCTCTGCATTTTTATAGCTTTGAGCGTGTGTGTGTGTGTGTGTGTGTGTGTGTGTGTGTGTGTGTGTGTGTGTGTGTGTGTGGGTTAGGGTTAGTGCTCTTGACACTTGCTCCAGATACTTCAGTCCCTACCCAGGTTCACTGTCGTTGCTGTTTTCACACCAGTCCCTTCAACCTGTGGATGGACTGTGGTAAATGTATCTATGACAAGATTTTACGTTCCCTACATCACATTAGTGAGCATGTTCTGCACACTTTATCTCTCACTTAATGTTGTAGGGCTGAACAATTTACTGAATAAGTATCAAAACAGACATTTAGAACTGATTTAATCTTGCTCATGTTCATTAATTTGGTTAATTCAATGCGTGCGTTCATGAATTGTCCTCTTAAAAAAAATACTACCTTGTGTTCAGTCACATGCCTTCGCCCTGTCTGAGTTCACTCAAAGTGAAGCTGGCGATATGGATGATACGACCACAAACAAAGAGTCTCTGGTTTCCACACTACTCTGGAGTTTTTGAGCCCCTTAAAATAGAGAGAGAAACGCTGCTGGCCCCTGTGTGAAAACTTCAGGGCTGTGCTGGAGCCTGGATGGGCATAAACAGAGAGTTTTGGCCTCGCCTTGGGTCTTATCAGTCACAACTACCAGACAGTGGTGAATGCAACACGGATAGCAACCAAAGGTAACACCACCAATTTGTTTAATCACCCGGAGCACAATCACGTTGCCAAATATGACGAGTGAAAGCCAAAAAAAAAAGAGAGAGACACTGATAAGCGCCAAAGTAACCATTCATTAATCGTACTCGAGGAAAAACGTTTGAAATTATCCTGAAGTCCATCATAATGCAGAATTTCACTAGATGTTCTGTGCTGAGCTCTCAGTACAAGCTTTCGTGCAACAAGGGTGAAGTGCAGTGATGATACTCATGGGGAGGAGGGGAGATTTTATATAAATAGATCAGCAAATTAAGACTAATATCATTAATGTGTCATTAAGACCGAGCCTCTGGAGGGGCTGGTTTCTATTCATACCTGTATGAGATAAATTAGCAGCCCCTTGAAATTAGTTCTAATTGTGTATACATCACAGTAAACATCAGGTCGGCCGGGGCGACAACCAGTCAAACACATTCAAATTCAACGCTGGTGTGCAGAATGTTTAGACAGTTACCATACACAGAGGACGTGCACAAACGCAGCAGCAGCGGCAGCCGACCCTTCTATCTCTTTCCCATTGAGCCTTGCTGGACGGTGACCAGCAGATGTTCCTCGTACATCTCACTGTACGTCCTTCTCTCTGTTGTTGTCTCAGTCAGAACTCTCAGCATCCACGGGCCAAAGATAGACACAGATGACAGGGTACAGTATCCTCCCATGCCCTCTTTCACATCCCAGTTACATAAACCCCGTGCCCTCTAAGAAACCCTACCATAGTTGGCTGAGCAGGGATCGCAATCAGACATACATCCTGCCATTACACAACCGTCCAGCTTGGCAGGGGCAGCTGAGAGAAGCCCTCAGCCAGGCTCAGGCATATCAAGATACTCTTCCCTCCTTCACTAAATGAAATCTGAAGGCCAGGGCTCAGCGGCTGAAGCTCGCTCAGAGGGGGAGAGGAGTTAGCTGAGGACTTAGACCTCCACCTATCTCACATCTCACAGCATCCCCTCAACATTAAAGATTATGCATATGTCATCACATTACTGTATGTCATCAGATTCACCTGTTATGCATTTATGAGATTTGCTAACACAAACTACGACTCTTTCACTTCCAAGTCAAATACTTTGTTGTGCATGGCCTCATTTCCCACAACAAAAAGTGATGCTCAAATGTTGCTTGGATTGCTATCACAACACACAAAGAGGGGTTATAACAAAGTGTGATAAATTACTTTGTCCATAAGGACCAGGGCTTTTGATATGTTGATCAATAGTAGGCCGGACACTGTCGTTCCAATGGGACTGATACGTTTCCTGACCCTGTTTGTCTATGAGTTATTTCTATATACAGAAGGTGAAACAGTTGAGACACACAAACTGTTTATTCGGAAACTATGCGTCATATAAAACTCATTGCTTATACAGTATGTGGAAAAATGTAACATACAGTATATTGCCAACAATTCCCTGATCGGGTCGTGACCTTAAATTGTCCAATTTTCTGTCTTGATTCAGGATAGCAAAAAAACTATTTATGTAATCCTCGCTTCATGCCAGCAGCCCTACGGTGCATAACTGAAACTAAAGATCAGAAAAGACATCCGAGATCACATCACACGCAGGTAAAGTGACTGTTGTGGAGGCATGTTTTCACATCAGAGAAGGTATTTGGGATCAAACATGGATTTCAGCTACAGCCCAGTGGCTCTAATGTCTTAGTGTAAAAGTTATTTTGAGTGTAGATAGTTGGGTTCAATTGTTGCAATAACATCGCCAGCGTTAAGTTTGATTCCAAACAGGGCTGACCATATTAAAACATGTATCCATTCACAGGACTGTAAGGCACCTCGGATAAAGGTGTCCAAACTAAAGGTATGTGTTATGTGTTTCTCGTGTTGTGTAATGCTGTTATGAAGCACTTGTGGACAGAAAGCTGAAAAACATTCTTTGGGTTAAGGTGTCCACAAAATGGCATGTGTTACGTGTTTCTCATGTTGTGTAATTTTATTATGAAAGGCTTGTGGACAGCAAACACAAAAGCATTCTTTGGGTTTACCAGACCTGTGGAGGGGAGCTGAGGAGTCAGTGTAGACCGGTGGTGGGCCCACTACAAGTCACCTTCCTGTGATATTGATCTGCTTCACCACTTCAGTGATTTCCCATGGATGGATGCAGTTTATAGCATTCTTCATGTATGTGTAAAGTAAGTGAACCGTAAAAACAAGAGCTGAAAGCTTGGAAAAGACGGGTTACAATTACTGTGGCGTAAATGTGTAAATATTAGCTTTCTATGAAGAAGTGGTTTGTTAAAAAATGCCATTGCATGTACAGTGGTAGTGATATGCACTGCTCTTTCACCGCTCAACCGAGCACAAGCAGCGGTGGTGGGCGGGGCACGAGGAAGTAAGTGTAGATGTGCTTCAGGCCCCTTTTCAGATTTTTGCATACTTTCAAATGTGTTTGGAGGGGACCTTTAAGTATAATTCACTTGCTTGACCACTAAAACTTATTTTTGGAACTTATGTTATGGCTCATGATACTAAAGAGATTTCCTTTTTACTGCTGTTTTTTCATCGGATGGCACTACAGAAGGTTTTCTAGAAACCAATTTACATATTACTGAACTCTTCTGAATTTCCCCAAGGGGATGAATAAAGCATTTATCTATCTGGTGAATGTGAAAGCATAATGTATGATTCACATCATTTTCATAGTCATCACTGAACTGTTCAGTTCCACTTTTGCACTGTACGAAAGCATCTGCACTCTTAACGCTCTTTGAGTCAGCATTTAGAGTGTACTTTTAATTTGTTTGGTATAATTTAGAGAGAAACACTTCAGCCCTGTTCAGACCTGGCATTAACAGTCGTCTCGGGTGATCCAAACACAAGTGGACAACTTGTGGCTTGACCAGAAAGATACAAAAAAGTTTTTTATAAAGCTTGACTGCCACCAGAGCTGGATCAAGCTGTGTGCGTGTGTGTGTGAGATAGATTGATTGTTGATAAGATTGTGTGTGCAGGTGAGCACTGCAGGCTGTTTTGACTTGACCCGAAAACATGATGCATACACACACACAAAAAATCAGCTCCTAAAATAAACCTCGGGGCAAATGGAACAGACACAAAATAGGGGATGTGAGGTAGCCATCAGGGAGTTAGTGAGAAGTTTGTTTTCTTCTACCTTGTTTTTATTGATTCCTTTTTAAAATGTAATGCACCTAATGCAGGACTTATACCTGTGAATGTTTTTCCTTAATTCAATGTTTATTTCAATAAAAGACTTGAGAGAAAATTCCACACCTGATCCGTCAGTGTTTTAATAAAACTGTTAATGTTATTTAGACCTTGCTTTTCCAACATGTCTGCTGTAAAATAAAAAAGGTCTTTTGGCAAAAAATCTGAGCAGGTCAAACAGCTGAATTTCTTTTTTTAGACGGTTTATAAGAAGGGCGTGACAGCAAAGCTTTTTTCCTGCCTTTGCGTAAGTGAAAGTGAAGGTTACAGTATGTGAGAACTGCTTTACTGGTTGTCCAGCGTGTGAAGTTAAAATGTCTCATTTCCTTTTCCTTTCCTATCTGGTTATAAGAAAGTTGAATAAGAGAGAAACAGAAACACGATTTCCAGTCATACAATTTGTATGACAGTCGACCAGACTTATCTCTTTTTAGAAGTAAGCTGTAGCCATCAAATCTTTTTTTTATATATTTCAACCAGTGAGATGTAATCACAGTAATTGCTCTCTCGTTCTGTCTCTGTCTCACATCAAAGCATTTGTAGAGGAGGGTATTAAACTTATCACCTTCTGCAGTAATAATTACAAATCTTACAAAACTTACCACCACACACATAAAAGCTGATGTAAATCCTTTTGTATTCACACTTAAAGTCACAAATGATCAGAATGACACACAAAGCGAATGGAAGCAGACAGAGCTGAAAAGAAGAGATGGAAAGAGTCAGAGAGATGAGTTAGCTGTTTCGTGCTTTTTGTGTTTGTTGAGTTGATAACCAGATGGTGGATGTGGCATTTATTTGGGTCAGTGATGTTTCACATTTCCTAAATGCCCTACAGAGGGAAACCTCAGCCACCACTTGTCTGAATCCAAAGAACTTAAAAGTCTGTAAGAAATTAAGAGCTGTCCAATAAATCACTGTGCAAAGCAAACGCCACTTTGAGAATCACAGGAAATTAGCAAATTACACAGAAATGTGAATCCTTTACTGAGCCGTTACTGGGGTTTTAATAAGCTAACAGACGCATTTTAAGCAACAACACAAAAATGTGTAAACCATCAACAACAGAAGAAAAGGTCTTATGTGTATTTCCAGTGCATGATTCTGCTGTGGAATGTGACTGCAGGGCTTCTGTCTCATCTGTAGACTAATGCACTGTATTTTGCATTGATACAGGGCTGGGTTAAGAAACTCTGAATTGTGGTTAGTGGTGTGCAGATTTAAAGAAGGGGAGCACATTCAGGAGATTAGTAAAAATATGTCCAGTATCAAGTTAAGCCCTTCTTCTTGGCAACAAGAAACTGCACATTATTAAATAGTTATGTTGTTTATTCACTTCGAAATGAACAACTTTAAACATTCTTATATAAAATAACATCATCAAAGGTATTATTAAAACTTCAAATATCCTACAGCCATGATGATATAAAACAACAGGGGTCTAGACACTGACTTGTAAAAGGCCTCATACCCTTCCAAGACCACCCGAACTTTGTGGTTATTTTTTACCTCCCTTCTCATCTCTTTGTGGTCATTTTGTCTCTTTGTGGTTGTTTTTTGTCTTTTTGTGGTCAGTTTGTCTCTCTGTGGTCATTTGGTTTGTCTGTAGTCAATTTTGTTTTCTCTTTGTGGTCATTCTTTGTCTCTTTGTTACTAATTTGTCTCTCTGTGGTCATTTTGTGTCTCTTTGTGGCATTTTTTCACAAATCTTGGGCAAATTCTGTCTGTTGACTCAAACTGCAAAACAGAACATTTTACCACTTACTGTAAAAGGAGTTTCTTGTCATTGTTTTAAGACGTTTACCTCTAAAACTTCTACTGTTGCAAATGCTGTTTTGTTTATCAGTGTGTCTTTTCAGATATAACATCCTTGTTACTCTGTATATTCCACAGAAGTCACCATCAGGACCATTCCTGCAGTACAAAGTAGTACTGTACCAAAATCCTCTCACCTCTATGAGCAGCAAAACTGTCAGTCACATTAATCTCAGAACCTCAGCAGATAATCCAGAACTACTAAAAAGCACTTTTCTACAATTTGGATGAACTGACCCTTTAAAGAAGGTAAATGTTGACACAAAATATGATCAGCTATAGGAAACTTCTGCAAGCCCATATATTGCATATCCTCTACATCACTTTTGACCTTGAACACTCCATAATGTCAGTACAAATATGAGATAGACAACAACTTTAACCCTTAACCTTGTCCACCACATACCATATGTTATGTTCCGTTACATAACTGCAGTAACCGAACAACAACCGGTGTTCTGCTTCAGTAAGAGTGAATGGAGATACCGTTTAATTGGCCCAGTTCCCATAAACTCTATAGTGCATGTTCTGTGTTAACAAGCTCCGAGTCTGATTTGAAGATGTGGCTTTAAAGTGCTGTTAAATAATCTTTCAACACACACACACACACACACACACAAACATATACAAACATGTTTTTATCCACGCTGTTGTTTTGTCAGTGTATGTGCTAACTGTTCATCCAGATCCAAAGCTTGAAACATACTGTACCCAGACTCGGACACAATGAACATAAGGAAGCCAGTAATTATCTGACAATTAATTGGGACATGTTTTGTATAAACAAACATGACGTATTTTTGCCTTGGGAGAAACACACATGTGCAGCAACGTGCTCTTCTTTGTCTCTCTCTCTCTCTCACATTCTCACACACACACACACACACACACACACACACACACACACACACACACACACACACACACACACAGACTGACAGTTGCAAGGCATACTCAACCACTTGACTGTTGCAGCTTAAAAGGTCAAAAAATGGCTCAACACTTAAAGCTCATGAAATACTAAGTGTAAAATACCATAAAGAAAACTGAACTGGATAATCATCAGAGGGGAAAAGTCAATAAAAACAAATGCAAATTAAAAAATTACTCAATTAACGATCAGTTGACAGACTAACAAACTAGTCCAAATTTTGATAATTGATTAATCATTCAACTCATTCATCAAGCCAAAATGCGAAACAATCTCTGGCTCTGGTTTATCAAATGTGAGGATTTGCTGCTGCTTCTTTATCTTAACCTCTGTAAGTTCACCACAATAACAGCAATTACTCACTAATTAAAAAGTGATGAATCATTAAAGAAAATAATCATTAGTTGCAGCCCTACCACATTCCTCGTCAGGATGGGAGTATGTCTACAGCGTTAACAAGACGTATGTCTGTGATGGCTAAAATGGAATGAACATTAAAATGTTTAAATGCTTTAAAGGCTTAGAATAATATTTAAGTTGAATATACCAGCCTTGATGATATAACATACTGTATATTATAGAGGTTTATAAAGCAGTAAGAGAGCTGCTGAATCAAACTCTTTAGAGGCTGCCTTTGTTTACATGGTAATTTCAGTAAGTTTGGTTTAAATGTTAATGGTGTAATAAGATGTCAGACTGGACATAACTTGGTTGGTGGTCAGAAGAGGTTGAACCCATCTGAGCACATATCCATAAACACAGAAATTCACAGAACACTGGTCTGTGTGGCGGCTGGATCATGTCTTCCATCATTATAGGGCCATAATATCAGCATTGAACCATACAAGAACAATATGTGACTTTAAAAGAGAACTCCTCCAATTTAGTATTGTACTCTTATAACATTGTTAGACTCACAATGGGCTTTGCAAACAGACCGATATATAAAACTGGTGGAATTCCCCTTTGATCTAAACAGTCAATTGGTATTTTCTTCTATGTGCAGGTGCAACATCTATATTTTATAATATAGATGTTTTATTTGCGATTTTCGTACAAATTATAATTTTGTACCTACTTTTTATGTTTTATAACAACATAATTGTTATGAAGTTCATAATTCTTTTGTACACACAGGTTAACGTCAAAATTGTACATATGACTGTTTCAGTAAACCCAGTTAAGGAATATTTGATACTTAAATAGTAATGGCTTCTTACACACATGTACCCTTCTCGCTGTAGAAGGCGCTGACCACAAAGCCCCCCTCCTTTTTTCACCATGAGGCCAGGTTTCCTTATCCAACAACGTTGGCTTTCCCCTCAGGAAATGTTGGAGGTGATGAGGGTCAAGACAGTTTCATCCCAAAACAAACAAGCTCGCCTGACAACTCTGACCTCACTCCCATGACTCTTGTATAACTGCTGCTTCATTAATTAGCATCAATTTCGTAACAGCTCACTTTTGGCTCATAAAGTGGTGATCAAGCAGGGATCTCTGGAGGAGGGCGAAGGCAGGAAAAGGAAACTTTGGTTTCATATAACTCCATAAAACCAAACAATATGGATATGAAGATTTATACATCTTGATTTTCTCATTTCAAAATCAACATTTTGGAACAGATTATATTCCACAGTAACACTCCCCCACTTCATCTTCCTCTTATCTTTTTTGTTCTTGCACTCTGTCTGTTTGGCTTGTAAAAAAAACATCTGTTCACAGTAACCAACATCTACAAAGACCAAATATCTTCCCCTCGAGCGAGATCTCCACTGCTTGTTGTTTTTGTTTTCACAGGCTCCCCCAGCTTCATCGGCACGTTCGATTCATTTGGAAGCGGCAGTGTGTCAGGTCTGATCAAGTCAAGTAAATTTTTACTGTCAAATGTGTCCATACATACATAAACATTGGGATGAAATTTGCAGTAATCCCTTCAATGGTGCAACAATAACAAAAACACTGGATAGGGACAGAGTACAAAGGACTACATTAATTGCAAAACAAATACAGAAGAGAGCTGCAGTATGCAATAACAATACAGTGAATACAACACTGCAGTGCAGATAAATAAAACTGATAATTTGGCAAAGACAACACAGTATGTGGCGCAGTATGTCTCAAGTGTTGTAGGCATAGAACTGAGTGTATGTGGGTGTATCATGTTGTGACAAAACTGTATTATGAAAACACATTATTATTAATCTCCCCATTGGAGACAACAATCTGGTTCTCACAAGGCAAAACATTAAGTTTAACATCACACACATGCGCATATGTAGACACAGACACACAGACAGACAGAAGTTGCTGCAGGCTGAGTGTGCTGCATATAGTACATGATGTCTTCATTAAAACCATTCCACATGCACAAGCATGTATCAGCTCATCCACTATCATAACTGTTATTGTTATCCGCTGCATCTTTCAATTTTTTCTTCTATCTATCAAGAATTTCATCAGTAATCTTATACATTCAAATCAAAAACATGCACTGCACTGTTTCCTTCACTTGTAATTGGCTTGTACTTGATGCCATGTGTCTGGATGCATGCTGTATTGTTTTGTGTTCTTGCTATTCCCCTCCCTTAATTGTGAACATTGGAGAGGGGACATTATGTATTGAGGAGGATCAGGGCCATGATTAGGATTCCACCTCCAGTAGCTTCAACAGTAACATGCTGCTTACACACTGATGCCCTGTATTAATAACCTAGTGATGTGATATCAAATAAATTATCAGTCAGAGGGACTAAACCTGTGCTTTTACTTTAATTCTTTGACTACATTTTGCTGCCAACACTTATGTAATTTTACTTTTTGCATGCAGGACTTTTACTTGTAATGTAAATGGAGTATTTTACATAGATAGATAGATAGATAGATAGATATACTTTATCTATCCCCTAGAGGAAATTCATGTGTCCATAGCTCATGATGATAATAGTAAAAAAACAGTTAATAATAAATAAACAATAATAATTAAATTACAATAGTGCAATGGTACTTTTACTCCAATAAAGGACCATTATATTTCAGTGCACAGTGTGCACAGTACAAGTGCAGTGGTGGGCAGAAAAATTGTGAGAAGCAGCAGTGTTTATAACATCATGTTGTCAATTTGTGGCCAGGCCTGGATTAAGAATGCACACACAGATAAACTGCAATCCAGGTTTTGAATTATAGTTTTACGGAGTAGGCTACTATCTGTTGGAAACACCTGTAGCTTATACAGGATTTACAGCCTATGATCACAACCTGAAGGACAATATCAGCACCTGTAGATATATACCATCATACAGGACTTACACCACATGACTGCAACAATACTTTCCTGGGCAAGCAGTAACAATATCAACACATTAGCCTAGCCGAATAGCATAGACAAGCATAAACTGCCACACATCCACCAATACAGATTCAGATTCTTCCAACACACACAGAGACAGAGAGAGAAAGAGAGAGAGATCATACTGCTCTACACACCTGTATTATACAGGATTTCCACTATAATCACACATCCTGGCATAGAGACGCCAAGACACAATAGGTAATTGTTTTCCAAAAGCAACCAATGTCAACTTCCCCGTGTATAAACACATCTGGGAGACAAGAGGCTGTACCTTAAATTAGGACAGTCCATATTGTGTGAATAATAACATTAGTCAATGCCTACCTCACAAGAGGGTCTTCTTTCTGGCCTTTCTCCTCGAAAACCCCTCCACATCATTGTCCAGGACTTTTGACTCTTTGCCAGAACTGATAAAGAGTTAGAGTTGTTGTTGTTGTTGTTGTTGTTGTTGTTGTTGACTCATCCTTGTTTTCTGTTCTTGAGTGCTTCCGTTCGCAGTTTTCCACCGCCAGCATGGTGTCCAACATGTTTGATGGCGACTTGTCTTGTTCCCACATGAACCACCTGAACTGTATAAGCTCCATAGCAACGGAAGACACGTTAGCATCGTCCTCTCCAGGCTTGTTGCTAATGCTAGCAAGCCCACCAAAAAGTCGAGATAGACGGACTGTTTGTAGGAATTTCAGTTTCTCTGATATCCCTTTTCGTTGTTTGCTTTCCTCTTTCTCTGATGTTTTAACAAGTATCTTTGTCACCCGTCGGTTGGTTTTACCGCTAAACTCCCATGGTCACCATCTGACCTCTGACCCGACCTAACTCGTTATCATCATGCTACAGACACGGTCAGCATACCAATCATAATATTTAAATTTTTTTAATTTTATTTACAAAAAAAGTAACACTGCAGTTATTGGTTTATATTTCAACACAGACATTCAATTAATTTATTTGATTTGAAAAAAAAAAAAAAGAAGCAAAGCCCGGAAGATGCCACAGTTGGTGGGGGTTTGGATGCCCCCTAGAGGTCGGAGGCCGCCGTGCACCTGGCCAATCGCATAATCCATGCGTGATTGTGGCAATTTAATAATAATAATTTTTAATAAGAAGAATAAGAAGAAGAAGAATAAACAAGGTGCTTTACACAAAGAAAAATGGGAATTAAAAACAAACAAACAACATCATAAAACAGAAGAAAGTTACACGAAAATATAGATTGTGCGTATCATGGAAAAATAAAACACAACAACATAAGCCTATCAAACATACAAAAAGCTTTCTGATAAAAGAATGTTTTAATAAGAGTTTTAAAAGATACTAGTGATGTAGCCTGTTTGATCTTGATTGGTGGACTGTTCCACAGTGTTCCACAGTGAGCTAGTGGCATGTTGCACCCCCGGGCATATGTACTGTAGCTGACCGAAAGGGGATATGCTATTGACCCAAATTACTTTACAGATAAGCCTATATGGTTTATAAGAGTAATATTAATTACCTACAAATTATTCTCTATGGGAACAAATAATTGCTGTCACTGGATCTGGTTCCAAGATAGTCACAATTTTAACCTTGTGTCAAATATATTCTGGTTTGCACGCACACCCTCTGCACAAAAACATTTACACACAACCTAATCTCTTGCACCTGTTTTGTTGATAAGGTTGTGCTCACACCTGAGTGTGTTTGCTTTGCATGTACTCCTTTTCTCTGTCATCACTGCTGCACAGGCAGACACACACACACCTCTTCTATTCTGCTGTCCTGAATCTTCATCCCTTCATTCATTCCCTACCTGCCTCTGAGTCTTCCCCTTATCCACCTTTTTGTCATTTCTCTCTTCCAGATGCATGTCTTCTTGCACCTTTACACGGGTCTGACTGTTGTTGGCAACATAATAATAGACTAGAACAGTGATTACATTCATCTGTCTGCAAACATGGCTGCTTCACATGCTTGTTCTTACTGTAACACACATCCAAAAGGGTTGATTTGGTCAGATTTGACACAGAGGCTGGTGGGCGGGAAGTGAAGCATTTTTGCCTCCTCGTTTAAGTGACACATTTGAAGGTAATTACGGGGATATATTTCATAGTTTGACCTTAATTCTATGGTAAACTGCGAGCCTACAGTTCATGTTTTAACGTAAATTTTGTGGGTAATTATGGGTATACATTTCACAGTTTAACCTAAATGCTGCAGTTAATTACAGGGATACATTTCATAATTTGTGTTAACAAGCAGAAAAATCCCACAATCCCTCACAAAACCTCCTGGGCATACGTGTTACAACTATTACAATAGGGAGAAAATGCCACAACTGTTTTTCTGTAAAGCCCTGGAGGAAAGAAGTAGTTGCATTGAGCCTTTCTCACTTGATAAGTGAGAAAAATGTCAAGGGGAAAAAGTAATATTATGACCCTAAAGCACTGACAATATGTCAGATTCTGGTTTGAGCAGCAGAAATGTCCACAAAGTGACTTTTCTACCTCACACAGACGGGTTTCAGATTCATTTATTGTTCATTGATGATGACTTATAGAATGAAGTGTAATTTTCTCTTGATACTAGTGCAGTGTTTTTTTTTCCTTTTACCCAACTAGATTTTAAATCTACAAATATGATTGTCAGAAAGGTTTTACAACAATCCACTTTTCAGACTTGTTTCTTGACAGGTTGATCCTGAAAGAGATGAGCCTTACTAAGATACTTAAATCTTGACCAGTTACCTTCATACATGTTTGATAACCTAATGCAAATGGTGATTGTCAGGATTATTTACCTTGGATAGGAAAATATAAGATTTAATCAAACTAAAATAAAACAGTATAAGTATACTACTCTTAATATTTTTTTAACCTTGTTTTTCCAGTTTACTTTCTCTTCGTATATTTTCCCAGCCAGTCTGGGGAATTGGAGCGCTCAAAGGGCTGCTTCTATAACCTCTTGGACCACTGTTTCTAAATTATGGGAAGAGGATTCCCAGAGGCCCCTGAGAGCACTTCAGGAGGAGTTTCAATTTCAATTTAACAACTAATTAATACATGTAAAACAGTGCATGGCTGTAGAAGAGCTCTCATTCCCTCAACTTTACAGATGGAGGCTAAGTCAATTCTGTACATGATCTAAAAGTTGGTGTATTTTGAGGGGATCTACCTGGCCGAGATATTGGCAAGAACACATTTGGGAATCGTTGCTATATAGGCTCCACATTACCATTAAAGGGTACAGTATAAATGCCTGCAGTTGGCAACTCAGTGGCCCAGTCCCCTGGTAACAGATGGACTTTAGCGTGTTGACTGCTCAGCCAGGAGAGCTTTTTAACTGTCATCTCCAATGCACTACACTGTCATGTGCAGGCAACCAGGAATTACTCTGCACTAGCCCAACCAGGAAACCCAAGCCACATTGAGACAGCCTCTAAGTTTGAATAGAGTGCATGAAGCTTCTTTATTTACCTGGAAATCACACCAGTATTGCTGTGGCTGGAATGTGTGTCAATTAGTTTGTATTAGTTTGATTAAACAAAACTTTATTTAGGAATGTGCACCAAGTGAACAAACACAAGACGAATGTTTGGTTTTTGCACAGGGCTCATCTGCAGGACCACAAAATCAGCAAATAGTGCAGGACCCAGTTCAGGAAATGATTGAGTCTGCAGTGGTGCAAATTCCCCAACACACTGAAACAGGTCATGTCCCCGAAACTTTCTGTGTGGAGCAGTGCACACTTTGTCCGGTTGGTAATCCAGCTTTGCTGCAGTCCTCCACGAGAAGCAACGTACAGAGCAACTTTCAAACTGCTTTTCACACCTGTGGGGGCTTGATCTTCAAAGGAAAGATTCCTGTAGTTGTGGCCACTGTCTGGACGGCTAGGAGGAGGGTGAAGATAGATTTCAACATTAAGGTGATGAGGGAGAAGCATACAGTTGTAGTTGAGGTGTTGTGCAGTTTTTTTGTGCTGTTTTCAACTTTCTAACCTTTCCTCATTTAATCAGAGAAGTACAGGAAAAACTATATTATAAAAAGGCTTTTGCTGCGCCAGAATCCTGCTGCTCGGACGAACATCCAGCCCACTTTGCTCAAAAGCATCAGAGTGCTCCGTCCAAGTCTCTGTCCAAGCAGAACGATGAAAGACTACGTGGAGCTGTGGCACATCCTTCTCCGATGAGCTCATCCAAACACAGACAAATCTCATTCAGCAACCACAGAGGGACGGGGATGACAGAGGGAGAGAGTGTAGGAGGAGGAGGACGGAGAGAAAGGTTGTTTTTGGATAATTGGGTCAGAGCATCTGCTGAATGCGAAGGAGGGGGTTGGAAAATGGCAGCAGGTCCTGGATACTCAGCACCTGTGTGCGTTTCTTGGCCATGCTGATGTCCGGTGGTGAGCAGAGATTTTGGTTGTGTATAAAGAATTTTGCGAAGCAGCCAACCACAGCTAATTAGTCATGGAGAGAAATTACAACCAGACACATTATACCACATTGTAATGCAATGTCGGATCCAACACCTGCAGGGAAATTCTTGTTTTGCTCTGCTCCCACTGCCAGATGGACATCAGATATGAGACAACACACTCACTAATGCCAACATTTGTCTTCAATGTGTTGTCAAAAAATGAATTGCCAATTATTCATTCGGCTACTTTCCTAAAACTGCAATGACACTGAGACTGATATCCCGTTCAGGTGGTGACTCACATTCGCATTTTACAATACAGGCTGTAATTTACAGTGTAATTTTGTCGTGTGAATCAGGTTCAATAAAACCCTGACTGGTTCCTACTGGCCCATAAGTATACTGTGGAAGAAAACAAAGGAGAAGAGAAGATAAATTATGCCAGAGGTATTTTTGTAAATACTGAGCAGCTGACAGTTTACAGTCCTGGGAAGCAAAACTAAATTGTTAAAAACCTTGTACTTACGATGTATTTAAGAGTAAAAAAGTGGAAAACAGCTATACATCATATTACAGCTCTTATACCTTACTGTTACCCTAGAATTAAAAGAACTGACATTAAAGATTGGCTATGTTCGATCGACCTACAGTGGGGTCCAAAAGTCTGAGACCACCTCTCCATCCATTCACTCGACTGGAAAAGTGGTCTCAGACTTTTATGACCCCACTGTTCATCTATATGTTCTATTATTACATGACTTTATTATAGTTTTTCCTCCTCAGTTGACAATAGAAACTTTTCATAAACGTGCACTCGACAGAGGTGTGTTTGTTTTCTACTCCTGTACTCGTTATGAGCTGCTGCAGAACTGGATGAACACGTCTGCTGGAGTAAAATTTTATACATAGACTAATTTCTCACCTTGTCATTATTACAAATCATATGATGAAGTAGAGCACGTAAATAAATAAATGACCGTGAATCCCTGGAGTGTGGGTGTAGCGCCGTTCTTTTATATTGTACTGTTCTGTATTTTTCTCCAGAACCACAATAATGTTTGTTAATGTGTGAAACATATAAGTTACATTTCACAGTAAGAATGAGGTATGTGAGCTGTAATATCTGTAATATCATTCTTTTCTTCACTTTTTACTCTTTAATTAGATAGTGAACAAGGTCGTTAACATCTTCTTTTTGTTTGTTTCCCAGTACTGTGCCTTGCATGTACCCTGTCTTTACAGTAGTATGTAAGTCTGAGCACAATTTACTCTTTTGTTCTCCATATTCTTGTTTCCTTCCACATTGAAATACCTGTAGGAAGCAGTAAGTTATTTACTGGTACCTGTCACGAATTAAGGCTGAATTCAAACGGCTGCTACAGACAAGCAGGTAAGAGCAAACACAAGCGGGGAGAAATCCAGGAGGTGGCAAGCAAGGAGAACAGGCGTAAGTTTGGCGGGTAAACAAGCGTTCAAACAGGCAGGGCAGGTAGAGGTAGATTCAAAAGGCAAAAGAGCTAGAAGTGTGGCACATCGCCAAACTGTGGATAGCACAACGATCCGACTGATTGTCAAGTGCAGGGTTCATGTAGTGAAGGGCTGATCAGTTGAAGACAGACAGCTGTGCTGATTCCTGATGATGAGCAGGTGTGCAGAGAGACACACCTAACCCATACGAAAAGGCTGAAAATCACAGAAACACACTCACACCACGGGCAGGTGTGACGGAGGAGGGGCCGTGACAGTATCTGATTTATGCAAACGAAATTACAGTGCAAATCGCAGGCTGTGTTACAAAGGCCACAGTCATGCTCAGTCACGTAGCTGTCGGCAGGCTATCGTGTAATAACAGGAAAACAAACAGTAACACATTTCACTACTGTGGTAAAAAGGAATATGACAGTACATGTTATGCACTTTACTCCCATCAGTGATAACAGCAGAGAAAAACACATCCTACAGCCGATTTAGTGTTTCCACCTCAGCTGAATCCACACAGGCGTGGACGGATATGGATATTTCGCTCAGGAAGCTGGTTGATTTGAACTTTTATGCTTTGAGGTAACAGGACTAATCACCGAGATCCGGCTACCAGTGGAGGATGATGTAGGTTATTTTCCTTCTTGATAATCTTACTATGATGAGAAAACAGTCCACAACAATCCATCTTCCTTAAAGTGAAATCGAACCCAAGAAAATCTGCCAAGGGAAACACATTTTTAAGAAAAACAGTTTTGTCTGCCAGTTGACCATGCCAGACAGCCACCCATAGATCTGGCTGTGTATTCTGTGCAACTCTGGTATTTAGTTTTCTTGTCTGATTCTTATATTATTTCAAGAGTAAAAATCAAACAAATAAAGATGTTAATTAGCACGGCAGGGACTGATCTGCTCACTGTTCCCTCATTAAAAACCAAACATGGGGAAGCTGCTTTTAGCTGCTCTGCTGCACAGATAGTCAAGATGTTTCTTTAAAAGCCTAAAATAGCAACCTGCTGATGGCACTATGGACAATCTGGTGTTCACCAAAGTCAATAGGATTTATCCTCTGGGCACCATGAATGTCTGTACCACATTTAATGGAAATCCATCTGGTAGTTGTTGAGATATTTCAGTGTGGACCAAAGTGACGCACCTCCCACTTGACGCCTCTGACATGGCCAGAAACATCTACAGGATCTGAGACTTGCTCCAAAAGTCAAAGTTGTCTAAACCAGTAGAAATGTATTTTACATTATTATGGGGATCCAAAAATTTTCCAAAGACAGCCCATATGTCAAGCTGAATTTGGGGAAATGGGTGTAAAATATTACACAAGACATCTAGAATATGCAGCCATAAAAAAAAACTTCATTCAGCGTAAACGTGGCTTCAATAAAGAGCTGGAACAAGTTGAGAGAGACTATGATACTGAATATTTTCATTTTTTTAAACTATGATATTTTCTTGACTTTCCTCTATTTTTTGTCTTATTGTCTGCCATTTTACCAGCTTCAGCTCATTTGTTTGCTCTATTGTTGCCTCCTTACTGTCTTAGCTAAGGCAGTTTAAATTGCCCTGCCTCATACGCAGGCTTTTATAGAAACAAACTTATTTTGCCTTGCTTCCCTGTACGTTGTGCTCACACACTCAGGGGCTTTTTAAAACAGGATGATGCCAGCAGTCAGAGCAGACCACATGAGGCTAACAGAACAGGGACACATTGGGAATAAACACAGCATTGTCAGGTCTAGTTTAAAACTGGAAGTCATGCACAGCAGCAGTGGCTTGGTGGTTGGTTTTTATGAAAGAAGGGGGTTTGTCTTTTTCTAAGAAAGATAAAAAAAAAAAAAGATGGGATTGTGGATAGAAAAAGAAGTATGTGGGTCGTGTAAGAAAGGTGCGAACAAGCAAGCAATGCAAGGAGGTAGAGGAAGGAAGGTAGAAAAGCAAGAGAGAAGGCAGGAGGAAAGGGAGAGGGCAACGTGAAAATGATAGCAAGAAAGTGGGAGGAAGGGAGGAGGAGAAGAGCAGAGGCAGGGTTGGAGGGAGGTTAAGACCAGGAGAGGTAGGGAGGGGAGAGAGAGGAGAGACTTGAAGGGAAAAGGTGGTCAGGATCTATTTTGGACGAGACCTGATTTGATCTCAGGTCAGTTCCAGCCAGCACCAGTCATCCCCAGTTAATCATCATCCGCCTGGATGCTGGCACTTAGAAAAGGCCTGGAAGGGCAATCTGTGCCGGTCCACTGATCCGTCCACCCACAACTCTCCACCTTCTCCCCCACGAAAGTCTGGGCAGCTGTACCAACCAACCGTCACCCATGTCAGAAATCTATTTCCACCTCATCTCGAGGTCTACATCCTGTGGCGTTTGCTACACCGTCAACTCGCCTTAGCATCACAAGGCTCCACTGTAGCGGTGCCATGACTCGGCGGAATCTGCTTTCAAACGGATCCATATCTCTGTACTTACATCAGAGTTAAGCATTAAAACGCACAGGAGGGTCCGCTCAGGAATGCCTATTGTTTCCCTGTTGATCAGGTGTGTTGTAATCCAACGCTATCAACAGTCAGACCCAATTCTTGACGTTTGTTATCAACACAGCTTAAGGCCAAAGTCAACTCCTTTTGTGTGCAAAATTCCTCAATGTGCAACACGGGCTGGCTGTGATTTCATCATTACTGTGCACACATGACAAAGATTCTTCAAACAATGGAGGGTGGAAGAAGAAGTCATGTATCATTTCGTCTTTATTTTAAAAGGCATGTAAAATATGCCGGGCATGCACGGGTGAATTACAGTTTGGGGTTTTATTGTCATCCTGAGGTTGAAGTGGTGGATTACAGTGAACGTGATGGCTCTGGCATCAAGGAATGTGGTCGCACAGGCACGGAGTCGGGCACCGTGTTTATATTGCGCTCTGCGAAACGGGTTCTGTTCCTTCATCGGCCCCCCTCCCCTGACCTAGATTTAACGAGACGGTACCAAAATCTGACGTTACACTACACAGGCAGGATTCTCATGTGGCTCCTTGTTCCGCAAAGTAAAGACACACCAGGAAAAAACCCACACTTTACTCAAATATTTACAGTCTGATTCAAACAGCGACGGCCTTAACAGAGTGTTGGAGGGATTTCATGATGGCAGCCACACAGTGTTTTTCCAAGGCTATTCTTTTACTTTCTGTAGTCTTTGCTGAGTAAATATACTACGCGATGTAAGCGATGTTGCAATGTTAGTTTGACAGGAATGAGCCTATAGAGCCTTAATACGTATTAATACCTTAGGCTCATTAAATCTCTCTCTAAACAGTTTTTCCTGGCACGCGCAGGGTGATATCTGCAACATCTCACATTTTGACACGAGCTTTTAACAAAAGCCCAATAATAGCAATTACACATAAGCTGGCCAAGACAAACACAATGACTCTATTTCTAGATAATGTGCACGTGCGGATGCTGATGTCATCCTTTACTGTGTTTCTCCACAGCTCTCCTTGGCCTACGCGCTCGCTCCTCAGCGACTGGCCACTTATAATCAACTCCTGCTCCTGGTTAAATTGTGGATGTGTCACACACAACCTGTTGCCGTAGTAACAGATTGTTTTACAGGACGATGCCGGTGGAGCGATCCGGCAGGCGGTCTCGGTGTTGTGCACAGATAAAATTAGTTCCATGTGTGGATGGCTGCGGCGGGGATGGAGCGAGGGACAAGTCATTAGTGTCAGTGTAAACAGGGAGGGTGTGGGCCCGATCTGACTGGCTCATGCTTATCCTCACACTAATAGACAATGAAGGCTCTGGAAGAAAAAGAAGGAGAATTCATAATGGATTAACTAATGCAAGAATTCCAGCTGATTCTGCACGCTGGATTCCATTAAACCAAAAATAACACAAAGCCGGTATCAAGGCTCCCTATTGTGTGCAAATTCAACAATTATATTCATCAAGAACCAAGTGGTTATTAAGTTAATAGTGTTTAGCTGAACTCTATGACAAAGTGTGGCGCTCAGTGACGCACAGATGACTTTCTGAGGAACAACACCGCCTCTTTAAAAGAAATCTTGGATCGGTTTATACTGTACGTGGCATCGGGCCTGTGTTAGATGACAGGAAATGGAGGTTTTACAGTAGGTGATGGTATACCTTATCATTAATGTCAGATTATTACAAGAAGTGGAAATGGATTTGATCACCCTCTGAGCGATATCATGAAGTTTCAAGCACGAAAAAATGTGCATAAAAGTCACAAGAAAAAGAGAAGTCACTCAATTTATGTTGCCCCTCATTCCTGCGATTGTTTTATTATTATTATTATTATAATTATTATTATATTATTGTATTGTCTATTTTGTGGAGTGACCCTGAGGATCAAAAAACAACAACATTACAGATTATGGAAAGGGTGGGACAACACTTCCTGTCTGTGACTGATTCACCATCATTTTGACTGTGGTCTTGTATCCATCTCTGCATATGTCTACAGAGTAAATGTGTAGGATTTTTTCTTAGAAATTAAAATGATTTTCTCCAACAACCTTATACCTCACAAATGACCTGTGTATTAAGTTTCTCATCCTCACCCCCTGCAGGCTCGTAAGATGTCTATTGAATGTTTTAGCATGCTGCTTCATGGAGAACATGCAACAGCTGCACTCTGCACTTGAAGGGTGACCCAGATTCAAAGTGGGAAAAAAAAAAAAAAAAAAGTATCTAAAAGTGTGAAACTTTTCAGACTTCACTGCTGCAGCATAATAAACTTCTCTGCTATCCATTTGTATGCTCGGCGTGCTTCAAATATTCATCTTTGCTGTGAGAAAGACCACCTGTAGTCAAAATGTCGGTCCTAAAAATCACTGGAGCTTGGTGTGCAGTCAACTTCTCTTCAGTAAATGCACATTTTGCATTTGTTGCTTACATGATTAGCTGTTTATCTTTATCACACGCGACTAAACTTTCTTATATTGTTCTTGAATGATTAACAGAAACAGCTAACAGTGCTAGCAACAAAGAGAAGCTGTGACTTTAGCCATAGTTTCGCAGAAGAATATGATAGTTTGGAAAATACTGAACTTTTTTGAGAGGTTTCTTTGGACAGTTTTGTTGCTAGTTTTTGATGCTACAAATACATACAACAGTGAGCCAAAATATCGTGAAGTGAATAACAACAGCAGATGTCAAGATCTGGAATTTATTAGAAGGTAAGTGAACAGGTTAGTTCTCGTCATCGTGGTGGATGTGAGTGACTTTAACAAATCTCTGAAACAGCAAGGGTCAAGGGGTGACCCCGTCGGCAGTGGTGAGCACCTACTGACATTAGTCCGAGGAGGGACAAACCATGAACCAGAGACAGGGTATGTGCTGGAACAAGTCTGAACAAGCCACAGGTACCAGAGCAAGGCACCTTCAGGAGGCGGTGTACAGCTCATGCCTCGGCCAGTCCGAGCTTTTTTTAGTGACACGTTAAGGACCAATAGTATGTAACGCAGGAGTGGTCATAACGTTTTGGCTCATCAGTGAATAAAAAATGTGTTGACTATTCCTTTAAGTGTGTGAAGGAACACGCTCTCAGCATGATGTCAATAAGTGAGGAATGACTGTGACCTGACAGGCATTTTATCAAACAGACAGCAGTGACTGTTTACCCCACCGAGTATCCTGCTGTTGATCTTTTCATTATACTGACATCCATCCCTCTGAGTCATGTATACAAGTACACACATGCTTGACTATGTCTATGTGTGTGTGTGTGTGTGTGCATCAGTGCTCGCTTTAGTGTCACGTAGCAAAGCAATGTGCCTCCTCGCCTGTATGCTTCAGCACAAATGTAGCTAATGTCAGCGCAGGAAAAACAAGCGTGGAGCCTGAAGCTGGCAAACCCCAAGAACAGCACACACTGAAATTAACATGAGGGGACGTCTGCTGGAGTCATGTTAGCCATGTTAGCGATTACACCAGTGCCAGTGCCAGTGGGGTGGGTGAAGGCCCATTTATGGGAACATATGAAACGTGACTGGCAGAGAGCAGCTGTGGGAGGGGAGAGAGACGGACACAAAGGGGCAGGAGGGTCAACTCGGAGAGCCTTGAGAAATCAGAGGCAAAGAAAAGAGCGACGGAAAGGGAAAAGAAAAAGAGAGGCGATGCTGAGAACTCGTAAGAGAGAAGTGTGGACGCCAACGTGAGCGCTCGTACAAAGAGGAAAATACTTATGGTAGATGGACTGCGCTTATATGGCGCTTTTCTAGTCTTATCGACCACACAAAATGCTTCACAATGTGAGCCACATTCACTCACATGTTCACATAGGGCTGTTTTTAATATACACTATACAGCACTTCTCCCTCACACACACACACACACCAGTGATACATTGGGAGTAATTTCGGGGGGTTCAGTATGTAGACTAGAGGAGCCAGGAATCAAACCACTGACCCTCTGATTTATGGACGATTCGCTCTACCTCCTGAGCCACATCCAACCCCACAGAGAGTAAAAAGGATAAAAAGGAAGTACCATTAAAGTGTAAATTAGACCGCCATACTAAACTATCTACACTGGATTATGGAGATATCCTGTATACCCAGCTGCTACTAACACCATTAAATCACTATGACTTATATGGAGTCATCACATCTGGATATGTAGAAGACGTGCATGTGTTTTTATTTCATAAGAACTACACGTCCAACCTGACAAGATACTTATCCCCCTTATTTGAATCGACACAGCACAAGTAGTTTTAAAAAGCTCCTTGTCGAACACTTGGAGGAACATGTGGAAGCTTGAAGTAGGTGACCGACTCAGATCTGGTGTCTACGTTTGTAATTTCTCAGCTTTCTCTTTATCTCAGTTGCTGAATAAAACTAGCTTTAAAGAAACTATGGTTTAATATAGCTCGGGTTTTTTTTTTTTTTTTTTTAGTCGTTGTTGCTCTAACCACCAGTTCCAACAGTTGTGATTACATTTTACCGCCCAAAGTAAATGCTGCAGATCTTGGAAAGCAGAAGCAGTTTTCTAAAAATAGAAGAAGAAACAGTAGGAGTCCATCAATCATGCAGCTTTTAAAGCTCCAGGTTAGTCAAGCTTATTTGAAAGAGGAAGGTGATAAACATCCACCACAGGTTACAGATCGACTCTACGGTTCAACTTTGACCTACTGTACTTGAACTTGTTGTGAACACTCACTGTTTTCCTGTGCACTTTGAGATTCTTAGCAACACCGTAGGCCGTGCTCGCTGTCGGCCTCCAAACAACTTGTTTAAGATCATCTGGTTAAAATGTCAGCTTGTTTGAAATCTGTCTCTCTTTTTAGCCGTGTCGCCATGTTTCCAGATCTCCACAATGACTTTGGTTGGCATCTTATTATAATGAAGAGAACCAAAAGCCAGAGCTACGAAAATAAAACCCACTTTTTATTTTAAACTTTTATTTTTTCTTTTCATGAAACAATGGTACGAGGAAACAAGAGACCAACTTCCATCTTCCAGCTTTGCAGTTTGGTCAAAATTCAATAACAAAAAAAAAAAAAGAAAGATAAATTGAGGAAAAGAACAGAAATAAAGAAAGAAAAACAAGTTGTCAAGATGACTGATCCAAGCTTGTGACACCTACACTACAAATCCAGTGATGTTTTACATTCTGTACATTTCTTAGTAACTACAGGGAGTAGCTCCTCCGGTGTTCACTCACTTTAAAGAGGAGAAAAATATGAGTTGCTCTATAATTCTGAGGTCAGGGGAGATTTGGAGGAAAAAACTGCTAAAAAAACAACTCAAAAATAAGAATAGATGGGACATTTGCAATGTTGCTATTTCAAAATCCAACGCAGCTTCAAATAACAAACTTTACGTCACTGTGTGGATTTCCCATCACAGTGCAGCTACAAAATATTATTCCAGTTCTCCATCCCCAATGTTTTGTTAACAGTCGCATCCAAAACAACCTTCCCCGAGCGCTTTAATACTGTCCAGACAACGCTATTTATGATTGTGTAACTGCAAATGTGACGTTTCAGGAAGTCATTCTGTCAGCCATTTCCTCCAGCCTCCCTAGATTACAGGGCCATGAGTGCGTTCATGGCACGGCGCCACACTTCAGCACCACATTAGCCTTTCGTCACCTCTTAGACATTCGCCCAGGTGTTTCGCCGCGGTCACTGTCACGGTTTATTGTGGCTCTGACTGACAAGGGGGGCGGTTCGGCTCTGCGTTAGGGGGGTAATTACGGCCGTGGGTTTGGCAGCTGATGCCGTTGCTGTCATTGTCTGTCTGCAGTGACAAAGAAAGAGAGAGAGAGAGAGAGAGACAGAGAGACAGAGAGAGAAGAGGGGTGATAATAGAGACTCAGTGTCTGCCAAAGTGAAGAGAGGAGGAGGGCCTGAACACAAAAGGATGTTTGAGATGACAGCAGAGGACAACAGGATTCCAGTCATATGTAAGTGCAGATGTGTGTGTGTGTGTGTGTGTGTGTGTGTGTGTGTGTGTGTGTGTGTGCGCGCGTGCTGTGGTCCTCGCCATCGACACACACTCACAACAGTCGACTGGGGACTTAAAAGGGGACGTTTCAGGGGGTTCACTCTGGTTCATGCCTAAATGACCAACAAGCACTAAATGATTTTCGGGGCCCAAATACATCTTGCGATCTACTTGTACGATACAAATCGTCCAGACCCCTCAGGTGATCAGGGACAGGTTTACTCAGTGTCCCCCAGAATCAGAACCAAGCAAGGTGAAGCAGCTTTTAGTTTCTCTGCTCCTCACCTGTGGAACGAGCTTCCTGAACACCTGACACCTGCAATAAATCACAAACATTACATCTTTTGTTTGCGATTTGTTTTTGTTGTTTTTAAATGCTATTTTAATGTCATCTTAATGTTCTATTTTTAACGTATTTCCATTCCTAAAGCACTTTGAATTGCTTTGTGTTATAAAAATAAACTTGTGCTATAAATATGCCTGAAACGCTCTGATGGAGTTATTCTAATTTTCACCAAGGGGGGTCCTGCATGTGTTTGAGTGTTAAAGGTCATACTCAGCCCTCTCCTCTCCACCCCTCTGTAGTGTGAGGCCGCAGACAGGCTTTCAGACTGCAGGAGGGATATTTAACAGGCTACAAACAGACCAGTAATTGCTGAGGAAGCATGGTCAATTTTCTTATTCACAGTTTCACAGCCAGTGTATTTATTTGTGCCAAACATCTTTGAGGACAGGGAAAACTTCTTTGCATGTTACTTATTTTTGGGCTATTTTTATCCATTTTTATTTATTATTTGGGAGCCAACAGTAAGGAGCGGACAGGAAATTCGGGGACGGAGAGATGGGGGAAGGGTGACGAAGATATCAGGCCAGACACAACCAGAGCCACATCAGACTGTATAATTAATGCCTGGTGAATCATATCTACACAAAAAAAAAAAACTAGAAAACAGCGATGTCAGCTCGCAACACTGAGCTGCGCTGATCCCATGTTTTAAAATGCAGCAAAACAACAACAACAAAACAAGCTTTCCACATAGCACTGATTCACTTTGTGTGTCTTTTTGTATATTGAAAATGATGCTTATAATGCCGCGTAAGTCAGTGTCAGGGTCGCAGCAGCAGTAACACTGTGAGAGTTTGGTCTCAGCTGTCTAAAAAAATTTTATAATAACACAGTTAGAAAGAAAAATGTTGCAATGCTGAGTCATTTTATTTGGTCAGCATTCGGAGACATGAAGACCTAAGAAGTCTTGAGCTTGGGCTTTCCCAAAACCACTTAAAATGGGGAAATATACGTGACATTAAAGTAATGTTTTACTAACATGATCAAGAATGATACGTCTTCTTTCATTCTTTGGGAAGCATGTTAAACAAGCCCTGCCAGATTAATGCTTTGTAAAAAACAGACTCAGTCCTGTTAAATGTTTTGGATAAAAGTCTCTAAACAGTATGTGCATGAGTCACCATGAAGTTATGATAGAAAATTCATGTCATGTCACTGGGGAAAAAGCAAGTTATTAATCTATGAATATAAAGCATTAGTACCAAGAAACCTCTTTCACAATTCCTTCTCCACAAAATATATTTCATGTTTCATACTTCACGAGCCTTTGGACCTGCTGCTCACATGCGATGCCAACTTTCCTTTCATTTGTCTCCTTAGTCCTGGACCAGGTGTGTCTGTCTGTGTGTGTGTGTGTGTGTCACTGAACTGTTAGTGTATGAGTTTACTGTAAATCACAGACTATTTAAAACAACAGTTTTGATGATTAACCGTGCCTCAAGTGCAAAGCAGAGCATACGAGACAAACAGCGGTTTTAACAGCCTCTTTCTGGTGAAACCCGTCAGGCTTTTGAAATTTCCAAGCAGCGCTTTGAAGCTTTTCTCACGTTACAGAGAAAGAAAACAGTAACTGCTGACTCCTGCCAACAAGTGCAGGTGTGTGGCGTCTGCCCCAGTTCCCAAGGAAGGCAGGTGAACTTGGTCGATTCAGGGGTTATGATGTGTGGTGGTGGTGTTAATAGCTCTTGTTTTGTATGGCCAACATTTTCTGTGGCTATGGTGGAAAAAATAATGAAATAAATACCCTGGACTTGTTCCTGGTGGTTGGTTTGAAGTGCTGCACTTTCGTCACATTTTTCAGTGGCAGTGCAGACTGGAGGTGCTTCTTCTCTTGACGTCTGACATCCTTATCACTTCAACTATATCAAATGTTCGCCCCCTTAAAAGAAATATTTAGAGTAAGGAATCTGTGAAAACGTTGCAAACATAAACAGTAAATTACAGCCCCACATTAAAAGGCTTGCGTAGGAATTAAAATATATTCCTTTGGCCTTGGAAAAAAAGGGGAAGACTACGATAAAGTAGGTATCCATCCACAATATCTCCTCACTATAGTGTTGCTGGATACAGATCTCAATCCGACATGTACATGACCCAGCTAAACAACGCAGTGATACTTCAGCATATGGCACCAGAAGACCTGAGTCTCGCTCTTTCTTTTGCCAAAGTTTCTCCGTTTTTAAATTCCAGTTGAGTCACCCGAGCAGCTGTTCCTCCATCTGATTCATGCAGGAATAATGAAGGTGGGAGAGCGGCTCCTCAGCGGATGCCAAAGACCTGATGGTGGAATGCGTCCCAGTCGAATCATGTCTCCTGACAGATGTCACCTCCTGATGAACAGAGATCTGTCAGCGGTACGATTTACCATCAGTCAGATGGCAAAGCCGGGGTGGAAAGAGACATTCTGCTCTACAGAGGCAAGAGAGGAGAGATTTGTTTTGCCTTTGTGTCTCAAAGTGAACATGATAAATCCTGTGTATCTAGTTCATGTTACTGGAATATTGTTCTTGTTTCCTTTTGAAAAATGTTCTTAATTGCTATAGTTAACACCTTGGGTTTGCATTGCTGACAGGAATCATGCTTCTATTCTTATTAGCATGCAGAGAAGAAAGAGAAGAAGAAAAATTAAAGGCATTTAAATGAGGGAAGTTTTGTCCAGCAAAAAAGCCATGACAAGCAGTTCCCACAAGTGTCTAATAGTGCAGTAGATAAGCTTGTATGTGGAAGGAATTGTGCATTTTATGACTAAAGCATGAAACTCTATAAACCATGAAGTTTATTTTCAGACGTGGAGGGATTGCAGATGTGACCTCTGGGACAGGACAGAGCCCCCTGGAGTGAGGTCCAGACCAAACACACAAATGATCAAATGAGCAGTTGACAGCAGATTTTACTTTCAAAACCTATTTATTGGCTGGCCAGTTGAAAATGGCTTTTATCGCTACCATTGAACTTTTACAATATATATATCTCAGCCATATACAATGTCAAGAAAAATAAATATCTTTGGTTTTTGATAAATAAATGTTACTTCAACTCTAACCAGTTGAAAATGTAAAAAGTAAAAAATAAATAAAACAATAACATTAAATAAATAGATCAGCTAGATGGGGCTGTAGAGTCATTGGCAAAGTTTGCACCCAGGCTCATCTCTCTCTCCTGCACCTTCACCCAGCTCTCCCGCTGCTCTGCTCTCCTCCACTTTGTTTAACAACTCCTCCCTGTCTAATGTTACTTGTCTAATAAGATTACATTAAAAGTGTGAGTAACGTAACGCTAAC